>NC_041392.1:588703693-588882288 GCF_002162155.2 Triticum dicoccoides | reverse complement strand
CGCCGGCGGCGAGCCTGCGCCCCGGCTCGCCGTGCCCCCCCTTCCCCGTTGGCCGTGGACGAGCGCCCGCTGCGCCAGTTCGGGCGGGTGCCCAGCGCCCGCTAACACCGAAACCACTCTGGCCACTGGTGCCAATGACATGGGGGCCCCACGGCCCCAGAACGTTTTATTAAAAAAAAGGAATTAAAATTAATAATAATAAAAATAATTAATTAATTAATTAATTAAGGAATTAATTAAGTTAATTAATCATAATTAGATTAATCAAATTAACTAATTAGTCTAATTAAACTGTGATTAGTTTAGCTAAAACCTGATTAGCCTAAACAGGGTATGACAGGTGGGCCCCGCTGGACCCACACGTCAGTTTGACTAGTCAACGCCCCTGTTTACTGCTGACGTCATGCTGACGTCATGATGACATCAGCAAACACTGTTTTGGATAAGGTTCGATTTAGATGAATAAATAAAATCAGAAAATGATTTAAATCTTTAGAAAATCATATCTTTTAATCTGTAACTCGGATGAAAATACTTTCTACATGAAAGTTGCTCAGAACGACGAGACGAACCCGGATACGCAGCCCGTTCGTCCACCACACACCTCTAACATACCAAACACGCAACTTTCCCCCTCCGGTTCATCTGTCCGAAAACGCGAAACCCCGGGAATACTTTCCCGGATGTTTCCCCCCTTCGTCGGTATCACCTACTACCGCGATTGGGCACACCTAGCATCGTTACTTGTCATGTCATGCATCGATATGCATTTGTTTGCATCGTATTCATTGTTTCTTCCCCCTCTTCTCTCCGGTAGACTACGAGACCGACGCTGCTGCTGCCCAGTTCGACTACGGAGTTGACGACCCCTCCTTCTTGCCAGAGCAACCAGGCAAGCCCCCCCCTTTGATCACCAGATATCGCCTATTCTACTCTATACTGCTTGCATTAGAGTAGTGTAGCATGTTACTGCTTTCTGTTATACCTATCCTGATGCATAGCCTGTCCTTGTTACTACTGTTGATACCTTTAACCGCAATCCTAAATACTTAGTATAGGATGCTAGTTTATCATCATTGGCCCTACATTCTTGTCAGTCTGCCTTGCTATAGTATTGGGCCGTGATCACTCGGGAGGTGATCACGGGTATATACTATACATATATACATACTACAGATGGTGACTAAAGTCGGGTCCGCTCGAAGAGTACCCGCGAGTGATTCACGGATTGGGGGCTGAAAGGACCTTTGTCCCGACGGCCCTCTGTGTGGATCTTTGTGGCGGAGCGACATGGCAGGTTGAGACCACCTAGGCGAGAGGTGGGCCTGGCCCTGTTCGGCGTTCGCGGATATTTAACACGCTTAACGAGATCTTGGTATTTGATCTGAGTTGGCTACGAGCCTATACGCACTAACCATCTACGCGGGAGTAGTTATGGGTATCCCGACGTCGTGGTATCAGCCGAAGCACTTCGTGACGTCAGCGACTGAGTGGCGCGCGCCGGGTTGGACTGCGTTAACGCAACTTCCTTTGTAATGGAGGTTGCTAGGTCTGCTCACCGGCCGCGTACGCAACGTGCAGGTGTGCTCAGGGCGATGGGCCCAGACCCCTGCGCGCTTAGGTTTAGACCGGCGTGCTGGCCTCTCCTTTGAGCCTAGGTGGGGCTGCGACGTGTTGATCTTCCGAGGCCGGGCATGACCTAGGAAAGTGTGTCCGGCCAAATGGGATCGAGCGTGTTGGGTTATGTGGTGCACCCCTGCAGGGAAGTTAATCTATTCGAATAGCCGTGATCTTCGGTAACAGGACGACTTGGAGTTGTACCTTGACCTTATGACAACTAGAACCGGATACTTAATAAAACACACCCTTCCAAGTGCCAGATACAACCGGTGGTCGCTCTACCTCAGGGATATGAGGAGGGGATCGCCGGGTAGGATTATGCTATGAGATGCTATTTGGAGATGTTACTTGGAGATGCTACTTGGAGGACTTCAATCTACTCTCTTATACTTGATGCAAGACGGAGGCTGCCAGAAGCGTAGTCTTCGACAGGATTAGCTATCCCCCTCTTATTCTGGCATTCTGCAGTTCAGTCCACTGATATGGCCTCCTTAAACATATACCCATGCATATGTAGTGTAGTTCCTTGCTTGCGAGTACTTTGGATGAGTACTCACGGTTGCTTTCTCCCCCCTTTTCCCCCTTCCTTTCATTCTGGTTGTCGCAACCAGATACTGGAGTCCAGGAGCCAGACGCCACCGTCGACGACGACCCCTACTACACTGGAGGTGCCTACTACTACGTGCTGCCCGCTGATGACGACCGGGAGTAGATTAGGAGGATCCCAGGCAGGAGGCCTGCGCCTCTTTCGATCTGTATCTCAGTTTGTGCTAGCCTTCTTAAGGCAAACTTGTTTAACTTATGTCTGTACTCAGATATTGTTGCTTCTGCTGACTCGTCTATGATCGAGCACTTGTATTCGAGCCCTCGAGGCCCCTGGCTTGTATTATGATGCTTGTATGACTTATTTATGTTCTAGAGTTGTGTTGTGATATCTTCCCGTGAGTCCCTGATCTTGATCGTACACGTTTGCGTGCATGATTAGTGTACGATTGAATCGGGGGCGTCACACAACCATTCAAGAAGAGAAACGGCGAGCAACATTTCCCCCCCTTTTCTGACAGAAAGACTGTAAGAAAACCCCCTACATTATAATTGGTGCAACAAACCCAAATTTCAAGTACCATGCCTTGAACCTGGGTGGGTGGGAAGGCATCAGCCCCTTCCCACCACTAGGCTATGCCTTTGTCTGCTTTCCCCCCTAAATTTTAAGTATGCTATGAAATTTTTTCAAATATGTGATGGACAATTATCTAACATGCGATTAATAATTTCAAATACAGACAAACATTTTTTATTGTGATTCATATTTTTCAAATACACGATCGGCATTTTTCAAATATATGATGAATATTTTGAAACACAATGTAAATATTTTTTCCAAATATGTAAGAATTGTTTTCTGAAATTTGTGGTTTGTATTTTTATAATACAAACTTGAACATTTTTTTGAACTGATTTAAAAAATTAATCTACAAAATAAAGAGTTCCAAGGAAAATTGGATCTGGGTCCTGCCCATTAGCTCCTGCATGTGGGCATTACCCCACATATCCCACACCAGATTCTCAAAAGAAAAATATATCCCACACCAGTTACTCATAGTCACGCGGCTACTTGTACGAAGCCGACCCTCATGCATGTCGACAGCCCAGTCCGTAGGCGGAAGGCATTAACATGAGGAGAGACCGAGAGAGGAATCCACTTGCTTGCTTGAAACCTAATTTAGGCATGCAGCGGTCATGAGTGGTCATTTGCATAATGAAAGCGTGAATTGCTCCCCTCACTTGTTGGGCCTATAAATTGAGCAGGTATCCAACTTCAGTCCTGTTATGTGCTTCGTCCATGTAGCCCCGTAGAAAACGGCATGTTTTATTTGTGCCATCTATGGGTTAGTATATTAGAGGACAACTGGTATGTTACTCCCCGCTCGCATGTGACATCCACAAAGTTATAAATATGTTTGATGTGCCCGGTCATGATAGAACATGGAATCCAGATACTGATTCTTATGCAAAAGGGCATCTCATAAGGTACGATCTAAATACCGGTGATGTCGCGGTGCTCCAAACACGTTTGGCATACGGAAACGGCATCGCTATCAGCACCCCTAATGCATCTCATTGTCGCATCTACGGGGCCGTGCAAGTGGCCGTGCAAGCTGCTAATGCATTGGATCAAAGGGTCCAAGGCGGGGACATTCGAGCCGTTTGTAGATCTCCTTGGCTGGACATGAAGCAATAAGTGAACAGTATCCTATAATAAATAGTAATTGTACTTATTAACTAAGTATGAATAGTAATCTCATGTGAATAGTAATCTTTCCCGAACATGAACAGTGCTCTACCTGACGAATGTTTCTAGAAAACGCAAACACACTTTCTTTTTTCGAGCAAAATGCAGATACTCTTAAAAAAGATGGACGTGCACGCTTGTTGCTTTCCTCAGTATCATGGCAGACGACATGCGTGCTCGTCGCCTTCCTCACTATCATGGGATAGCATGTCAGGTGGAACGTCGACGACCTCAATGGCGTGGGCTGATGGTCGGGGGTCACTTAGAGGGCACATGCATAGAGGTGCCACGATTCGCTTGGAGGCGCATGGCCCGCCTCAACGGCCGACGTCACACTGGAGATCAAGATAGTTAGGGTTGGGGATGGAGGGTCTTCGAAGTGCCACACCGGAAACGAAGGTGGCCTACCCCGTCAGTGCCAAGGATGGAAGGTATAGGAGAGGCGGCAAGGTGGGGATGAAGTGGGGAGGAGGAGGTGTGGCAGTGCTGGGAATTTTTAAATGAAAATTCGAAACGGGATAGGGAAGAGGAAGGTACGACATGAAGAGAAAAAAAAGAGGCACGATAAGCGCTAAGCTTAGGGCCCGGGGTGAGATATTTCTGGAAGTGAAACACACCACTGTAGTTGTAAGACATCTTCATGTTATTTCTCAACGGAGACAGTAAAAAAATCAAAAATAACAGAGAAAATCCAAAGCTCAGGTGCTTACATGTGTCACTTAGAGATGAAACAGCTGCTACAACGTGAAATGCACATGATGATGACGAGCTTAGCCACTTTAATTTATCGTAGACGTATATGTTACTCTTCACTATGGCCATCCTTAGACATAGGGACATAATAATATGTCTCGTACTTTGTCATGTACTGAGTTCGTCGCACTGATCAAAGAGCACCTGCACCTATTTCACATAAAATTGGTGGGAGCTAGGTCCAGAAAACCCGGTATGTAGGCCCTTCAGTTGTTTTTCTTCTTATATCTCTCAGAATGTTTCGAAGTGGCCAAAGAACTTCAGTTTATGAGTAAAGGAATCTCCAACGCGGATCCTTAAACCTCTCGCATCCATTCCGATCGAGCGGCCCAGACCTCGCAAGCCATCCAATGGCGTCCCTCCTCGGTCCACGGACCAGTATGGTCTTCCGTTTTCCCCATGAGTATCAATTTCCTTTTCTTCTTGTAATTTCTGCTATTTTTCTTGTTGTTTATTTTTTCTTCCTGATTTATGCATGTTTTTTTTTGTTTTTAATCTTGCATCCCTAGTTTTTTTTATGTTTTGCTATATCCATGAATTTTTTAATAATATGAAATAAATATTTTTACAATACATGATGAACACTTTTAAGTACGCTATGAGCATTATTCAAAATATGCGTTGAACATTTCTCAAATGCGAGCTGAACATTTTCTAACATGTGGGTGAAAACTTTCAAATATACATAAACACTTTTCGATATGTGATTAACATTTTTCAATTATGCAATTAATATTTTCCAAATACGTGATGAGCATTTCTCAAATATGTGATGAACATTTGAAATACTATAAACATTTTTGTAGGACCAACATTCTTTTCAAATTTGTGATGGATGTTTTTCTAGCACGAACGTGGACATTTTTCCTTTTCTTTACTCTACTAATTTTAATATTTTTAACTGTGAAATAAAGGGTTCCAAGAAAAAAAATACTAAATCTAGGACATGGGTCTGGCCCATTCGCTCCGGCTTGTGGACATTACCCTTCCTATCTGGTGCCCTATGGTGGAATATGAGGTCAAGTTTTTGTTGCGGCCCACCACAAATACTAAAGATGTCATATAGTTCTCATGCCTCCATACTCAATCTTACCAAGTTTTTTATTTTCCTCTCAAGTATTTATTTAACAAAGTAACCTTTGTTCATTCCTAAACTAGTTGAGATGGCCTCCGTTTTTTTGCTCGTGTTTTGTCGATTTCTCTTGTCTCCAGCATAATAACATCACATATTTCAGGTTGTCCTACACGCACAAAGACCAAGACCATTGTCCTTAGTGGCATAATAGCATCCTATTTTTTTAATTTTATGTGGTTTTACTTTGAATTGGTTAAGCTTATCGGAATTCTCGTGGTTTTTCCTATTACTATGAACAAAAAATACCACAATTGCAAAAAAATCTCTAATTTTAATCCTCTATTTATGTGTATTACTATCATCATACATGTTAAGAACCACCGGCGGAGTTTGAAGCAAATACTTGGGGCGGGCCAGGCTACAAGGACATTTCTTCTAGGTAGTGTTCCATGGCCCACTAGTGGGTGTATAGTATACACATTTTAGTGGGTTGGCAGGCCACAGCACAGGTTGTCCCTAACGTAGCTTTGCGATTGTTAGTGGATAACCACCCAACGCAAACTCATGAGGGGTCCGTCCCGAGGGGTTGACGGTTACCGTTTGGCAAGCAGCGATCGCAGAGGCGATTAGGGTTTCCGTCACCGAGCGCGGCTAGCGCTCGCCTGGTCGTTCGTTCTTCAATCTCTCAAGCGCCCGATCGTGTTTCCACCCACACATGACCTTGCTCCTCCGATCTCCTTGACGGCGGGCGCACCCAACCAAGTCCACACCAAGCCTTTCGCGCGTGCTAGGGGCGCGCGATCGTACACCACCGAAACCCTAGCAGTTCAAGTGCTCAAAACCGCGAAGATGGAGAAGATGGCAGGGATGCTGGAGAATTTGAGGTTGTTGGAGGAAGAGAGTAAAGGGATGAAGATCAGGAGGGTTGAGAAGGGGAAGGGGAAGCAGGTCGAGATCCGCGCGATCGGGAAGGTCATGGCGGAGAGGCTGACGCACCCTGATGCGATCTGTAACTCATTAGGAATGATATGGAGCCCCATACACGGGGTCGATTGCAAGGACCTGGGTGAGAACAGATTCATGTTTATCTTCAAACAGGAGAGGGAGAAGAGGAAAGCACTTGAGGATGGTCCTTGGATGTTCGACAATGCCTTGGTGGTGATGGAGGAGTTTGACCCGAGCAAGCGGATTGATGACTATGAGTTTAAGGAAATTCCGATCTGGATTAGGGTGTATGGGTTTCCCCTACGTGACATGGATGAGGACACCGGAGAGATGATCGGGAACATGGTGGGGGAGTTTGTGGAAGTGGACACTGGGGCAGATGGTAGAACAATCGGAAAATATCTGAGAGTGAAGGTGAGACTCCAAATTGGCAAACCTCTGATGCGTGGGTTCAAGCTTGACACAGAACGGGAAGAAGGGGCATATGAGGAGGAAGACAACCGGAGGAGAGTGGACAAGGAGACCAATCAAAGCAAGGAGGAGGATAGGAAGGAGGAGGAACAGTGGTGCCGGTTTGAGTACGAATATATACCCGATTTCTGCTATATTTGTGGAAGGCTAGGCCATGTCAATCGAGAATGCCTTATCAAACTGAAGAAGGGGGAGAGGGCCCAATTTGGCCGATGGTTGAAGGCGGACATGGGAACGAGGAGGAGTGTTGGACAGGAGGGATCATGGAGGACCTCGTCTCGCGGCAACAGCGGTAGCCATGTTGAAAGGATCGATATAGTTCACTAGAGGGGGTGAATAGGCAACTAACAATTTTTAACTTTTCTTTACCAAATTAAACTTTGCATCAAAGTAGGTTGTCTAGACATGCAACTATGTGAGCAACCTATATGATGAAACAACGACAAGCACACGAGCAAGCAGGGGAAATAACACAAATAATTTTGCACAAGTAAAGGTACGAGATAACCAAGAGTGGAGCCGGTGGAGACAAGGATGTGTTACCGAAGTTCCTTCCTTTTGAGGGGAAGTATGTCTCCGTTGGAGCGGTGTGGAGGCACAATGCTCCCCAAGAAGCCACAAGGGCCACCGTATTCTCCTCACGCCCTCACACAATGCGAGATGCCGTGATTCCACTATTGGTGCCCTTGGAGGCGGCGACCGGACCTTTATAAACAAGGTTGGGGCAATCTCCACAACTTAATCGGAGGCTCCCAACAACACCACGAAGCTTCACCACAATGGAATATGGCTCCGCAGTGACCTCAACCGTCTAGGGTGCTCAAACACCCAAGAGTAACAAGATCCACAAGGGCTTAGTGGGGGGAATCGAATTTCTCTTGGTGGAAGTGTAGATTGAGGCCTTCTCAGCCAATCCCTAGAAAATCAACAAGTTTGATTGGCTAGGGAGAGAGATCGGGAGAAAATGGAGCTTGGAGCAACAATGGAGCTTAGGGTTGGAAGAGGTGGTCACCACGGAGAAGAAGATATCCCTTATATAGTGGAGAGAGAAATCCAACCGTTATCCACTTACCCAGCCCGCGATAAGCGGTACTACCGCACCTGCCAAGCGGTGCTACCGCAAGGCCTTACGATACTACCGCACACCCTTGCGGTACTATCGCAAGGCAGGGTTGGACAAGCCTGGGAAGGCCGTGGACAGAAAAATGTCTGTGGCAAGTTCCGCTGATAACCAAATAGTGCAAAAAGTCCGACACGTACTACCGCTAAAGGCAAGGGGTACTACCGCGCGGGAGCGGATGTAAAAAATTACATCCGCTCCTACTTCCTCTACTGGTGTTGTGCCAGTCCAGGGCTCATGGTACTACGGCTCCCAAGGAGCGGTACTACCGTGACCACCTGCGGTACTACTACAAAGGCAAGCGGTACTACCGCAGGGGCCTGTGGTACTACCGCTCCGAAGAGCAATACTACCGCAAGCCTCAGAACAACAACAGATAGGACGACTTCTTTTGCATAGACAAGAAGAGACGAAGGATGCTCCAAGGTGCTAAAGGAAAGGCGGTGCAAAGAGTAGTAAACGTGTACGTGACGATTCCATCCAAACCTTTTCAAAGCGGACCCCCTCTTAATAATACGACTTTCCTATGACTCAAATCCACCGAAAAAGGAACGTAGGAAAATGATGTCTTCAATAATCTTCGAGGGGCTCCTAATCGTCTCATGCCTAGTCATGAAATATCTGAAATACTCGAGACACACGATTAGTCCGCAAATGCATTGTCATAAATCACCAAAACACCTTAGGGATAAATATGCCCTTACAATCTCCCCCTTTTTGGTGGATTGATGACAATACGGGATTTGCACAAGGAAGAAAGAATAGAACATGAGCAAACCATACATCTATAAAATATAGACGGGCTCCCCCTAGATGTGTGCTAGTTAGATGAGTGCTTTGGACTGCACAGCACACATACTAGGATCAACACTCCCCCTATATTTTATAGACATGGCATATCTTGCAATAACAATGCTAACACTAAGCATGATAGTAGATAAGAGCATGAACTAAGTAGCACAATATATCATAAGTGCGATAGATAGAGTGCATATGTCTTACACCAGATGATAGATAAGTCTCACATGCTCAAATAAACTCAAACCAAACCAAAGCAAACACGGCACGACAAATCCCTACACTCTCTCCCCATTTGGCATCGAGATGCCAAAAAGGCAGAGAGGACTCCTACAACACAAGTGGTGGCTCAAGCGGAGTAGTCGCTCGCACACTCCTCGTCAGACTCGACAGCGGGAATGTGCTCCTCCTCAGAATCAGTCCACCTGTAGCCTTGTTTTGCCATCCATTCAGCCTCTGGAGTGATGTGCTCCTCAGAGCCACAAGAAACATCCTCTCCAAACACCCTCATGATCTTCTTGTCACGGCGGCGACTCTCCTTGGAGGCCACGTGAGTCCGATACTGCCCCTTAGCCTGCATGCAGAACAAGGCCTTCATCTTGGCCTTCAGCTTCTTCGCCCATGAGGGCTCAGTGGAGGGAGGTGCATATCCCGCATAGCTGTCCTCAGCCGCACTCTCCTCCTCAATCTCCTCCTCATCAGCTGCCCTCTTAGCAGCCTCAGCCTCGGCACGAGTAGTAGTGTTAGCCCACTGGGGCTTGATGCGGAGTCTGATGGGGTGATGACAGATCTAGTCAGGGGCCAAAAACTCCTCATTGGGATAGATCTTCTCCCAAGTCTTCGAGATCAGGAGGAACAAATATGGACCATAGATGGGTACCTTGCGGGTGAACACTGCGAACCGAAGCTCACACCACATGATATGTGAGACATAAGTGGTTGAGTCTGAGAAACTCGGGCCTCCTCACAAATGAGCAACATGTCCACAAGAAAGGCATGCACCTTGTCCTTGTCCCCAATGCGAGGAAAGAGGGAGTGGCGGAAGATCCGGTGCATGATGTCAAGAAACGAGTTGAGCACCAACGTCGACTTGCCACTGGCCATCTTCTTCTCAACGTAAAATGACATAAGCTTGTCCTTGCTTGCTGACTTGGAGTTGGCATGAGGGCGAACACCAACAGGCGTGTGGAGCCCCTCATCAGGCACTCTGAGCAAATCCATGAACTCCTTCCAAGTAGCAGTCAACTGGCGTCCATTGCTCATCCAGGTCATCCTCCGATCCTCCCCAGAGTGGAAGTGGACCAAGGCAAAGAACTGGGCCACCAGCTCGGGGTCATAGTCCAGATGAAAAGAGATCACATCCTCAATGGCAAACTGATCAATAAGGTCCAAGGCCTCACCAAAGTAGTGACGATGCTTATCCTCCCTCATGTGATGCATGTCGATCCAGTGCACATCCACATACAGATTCTGCTTGGCCTTGATCACATCCAAGTAAATGAGATTTTGCTGCTTGGTCCAAAATAGTTCATTCCCTGTGAAGTTTCCGCGAGGATGCGCATAGGGGTTGGTCTTCCTGAGAGAGACAAACTCAGCAAGAGGTATCTCATCCATGTCCCTTGTTGGTTCCTTGACCTTGCTAGCAGTGGTCTTGACATTGCGCTTGGGGGCATTGGAGCCCTCTGGAACATCCTCTTGGTTGCGCAGATGCTTGGAACCCGTGTCTTGGCTTGGATTGGAATGATGAGCAGGTACACCGGAGCCACCACCTGAGACACACACAAAGCACAAACACACACGAGAAGCGAGACGGGTCAAAACAAAGACCACAGCAAAACACAAGAGACCAGTAGAAAATGCATATGGTAATTGCCATGAGGAAGATTTGACAGCAGTGGTAGTACTAACTGGTTGTGCGGTACTAAAAAATTAGTGCCGCTCCTAGTCGGCCCATGCGGTAGTACCACGCCTGAGGGGCGGTAGTACTGTACGAGTGGTAGTACCGCACCTGCTAGGCGGTAGTACCGCACGACATCAGATCCGAACAAATGAATCTGAGAACAACCGCGACAACGAGGCGGTACTACTATTGATCAAATCTACCACGGGACAACATATCAAGTACACTTTCTACGCATCACTACTCTCCTGCATCCTACTCTTGCAAAGATTTGGCCTAAAATCTCAAGAATCAACATGCATCTCCCCAAAACCTAGAAGAGAAAGCACGAACAAAAGAGAGAGGGATTTGGGGAGAGACCTTGATCCATGGCAAGAGGAAGTGGTGGGGAACGATCCCACCGATCGGAATCCGAGGAGAGCAGCCGGGGACGGAGATCCGGCGAGGCTCTCCGGTGCCGTTCTTGAGCAGGAGATAGAGAGGCAGTGGGGAGAGAGACAGACGAATGGGTATGGGGGAGTTGGAACTCCCCCTGCCCGGGTCTTAACCCCACGCGCCCTTAGCAGCGCGGTAGTATCGCATCTCATCGCGGTAGTACCGCTCGGGCGGGAGAGCCGCACCAAAGCGGTAGTACCGCTCCCCTAGGCGGCAGTAAAAAAATACTGCCGTGCTGGGTGCGGAAGTACCACACACTCCACAAGCGGTAGTACCGTGGCAGGTCGCTGTAGTACTGTGAGCTCAAAACGATGCAAGTTAAAAACAGAAGAAAGTGGCTACGCGGGAAAAAAACGACAAACGAGCGAGCACCGCAAGAACACGCTCGGCACGGAGAAGGAAGGAAAGCCAAGAGACAACAAGGACCAAACACGAGAACCTCTCCAGGGAGAGGGTGGTGGCCGGAGCCACCTATGTTTGAGACAATTGGTATGGCACCACGAAGAATTATCCTTGGGCCCATAACCAAAACTCGTCTTTGAAGCACAAGTGCCATCAAAAATGGCTAATGTGAAAGAGTTGATCAATTTATGCATAATGGGGGGAGGGAGAGTTCATTGAGAGAACAACACTCCCCCTATGTCCATGCCTACACCTAAATAAGATAACAAGTTGAGTATGATGGGGTGTGCACGGGTTCAAGCAACATTGCTCGAATCAATGATATTTAGCTCATGCCTTAACTCGCGAAATCTTGCTTCATCCAAGGGCTTCGTGAAGATGTCTGCAAGGTTATCAAGAGTGTTGACATAGTTGAGCTCGATCTCTCCTCGCCTAATATGATCCCGGATAAAGTGATACCGGATCTCAATATGCTTCGTCTTGAAGTGTTGCACCGGGTTGAGAGAAATATTGATTGCACTTTTATTGTCACACCAAAGAGGCACTTTGTCACAAATGACACCGTAATCCTTTAAAGTTTGCCTCATCCATAAGAGTTGTGCACAACAACTACCGGCCGCCACATATTCCGCTTAAGTGGACGAGAGAGACACACAACTTTGCTTCTTGGAAGACTAACTCACCAAAGAGCAACCGAGAAATTGGCACCCTCCGGAAGTGGACTTCCCATCCACTTTGTCTCCCGCCCAATCCGAGTCCGAATAACCTACAAGCTTGAAGGTTGCTCCTCTTGGGTACCATAGGCCAAAGTTTGGGGTATGAGCCAAATATCAAAAGATTCGCTTGACCGACACAAAGTGACTTTCCTTAGGTGCGGCTTGAAACCGTGCACAAATTCCCACACTCAACATGATATCCAGTCTAGATGCACAAAGGTAAAGCAAAGAGCCAATCATGGAGCGATATACCTTTTGATCCACCGCTTTACCATTGGGATCTATGTCAAGTTGGCATTTGATGGGCATAGGAGTGGACGCCGGCTTGACATCACTTAGCTTGAATCTCTTGAGCATGTCTTGAGTGTATTTGGGTTGGTTAATGAAGGTTCCTTCTCTTCTTTGCTTCACTTCAAACCCGAGAAAGAACTTCAACTCTCCCATGGAAGACATCTCGAACTTTGAGGTCATGAGAGCGGCAAATTCCTCATTGAAAGCTTTGTTAGGGGAACCAAAGATAATATCATCAACATATAATTGGCACACAAACAACTCCCCTTTGACCTTCTTAGTAAAAAGAGTGGGGTCGATTAGCCCAAATTCAAAACCACGGTCTTGTAACAACTCGGTAAGGTGGTCATACCATGCACGTGGGGCTTGTTTAAGGCCATAGAGTGCCTTATCGAGTTGATACACATGATTAGGAAAGTAGGGATCCTCGAACCCGGGGGGTTGCTTGACATAAACCAACTCATTAATGGGAGTATAGGACCATTAAGAAAAGCACTCTTCACATCCATTTGTTTTAACTTAAAGTTATGATGAGAAGCATATACAATCAACATGCGAATGGGTTCAAGACGAGCGACGGGGGCAAAGGTTTCACCGTAGTCGATACCCTCGACTTGGGAGTAGCCTTGTGCTACCAACCGAGCCTTGTTGCGAATGATAATCCCATGAGCATGTTGCTTGTTCTTGAATATCCACTTGGTTCCAATGACATTGTGGTTCCCCGTTGGCCTTGGCACCAATCTCCACACCTTGTTGCGCTCGAAGTTGTTGAGTTCTTCATGCATGGCATTGAGCCAATCCGGATCTTCGAGCGCCTCATAGACCTTTTGGGGTTCAACACAAGAGACAAATGCATGATGTTCACAATAGTTTGCTAATTTTATACGAGTGCTTACCCCCCTTTCTTAAGCTTCCAAGCACATTTGACATGAGATGATCCTTGGTGGAGAGCTTGGAGGCAATCTTGGCGGCACGACGCTCCAATTCCTCCTTGGGGTGAGACGAGGAGTGGTCACTTGATCATCTTGAGCGCCGTCTTGAGCTTGTTCTTGATCTCGAAGAAGCTCTTGAACTTGAACTTGCTCAGAGGAGAGAACTTTACCTTGGGCATCACTTGATGTTACAACACCATCTTGAGATTGACCTTGCCCTTGGTCTTGTTCTTGAGGTTGAGGGCCTTCACCTTGTTCTTCAAAAGCGTGTGGGCCTTGGGTTGCTGATGACTCCACAAGAGTGGAGCATTGTCCTTCTCCTTCGGCCACAAGGGGTTCCTCAATGGGTAGGATAAAACCAACACTCATTCTTCTTATGGCTTGGGGAGGAATTTCATCACCTACATCACAAGTGCCACTTTGCTCCACTTGGGAGCCGTTATTCTCATCAAACTCCACGTAACATGTCTCCTTAATAAGTCCCATGGACTTATTGAGGACACAGTAAGCATGGGAGTTTGTAGCATAACCAACAAATATGCCCTCATGAGCTCTAGCCTCAAATTTAGACAAAAGAACACCTTTCTTGAGAATGAAACACATACACCCAAACACACGGAAGTACTTGAGGTTGGGCTTGTTTTCGGTGAGTATCTCATATGGAGTCTTGTTCAAGCCTTTGCGGAGGTAGAGTCGATTTGATGCATGACACGCGGTGTTGATGGCTTCGGCCCAAAAGTTGTATGGAGACTTGAACTCCGCCATCATGGTCCTTGCCGCATCCATCAACGCCCGGTTCTTCCTCTCCGCTACACCATTTTGTTGAGGGATGTATGGTGCGGAATATTGATGCTTGATCCCCTCATCACTAAGAAACTCATCCAAGGTGTAGTTCTTGAACTCGGTGCCATTGTCACTTCTTATTGTCAAGATCTTTGCATTGTGTTGGTGTTGAGCCTCATTTGCAAAGTCGATGACGGTTTGTTGGGTCTCACTCTTCCTCTTGAAGAAGTATACCCAAGTGTATCTTGAATAATCATCCACAATCACCAAGCAATACTTCCTACCCCCAAGACTATCAAAATATGGAGGCCCAAAGAGATCCATGTGAAGGATCTCCAAAGGCCTCTTCGAGAAAAAGATAGTCATGGGAGGGTGAGCCTTTTCATGTAGCTTTCCTTCGATACAAGCACTGCAAGCACGATCTTTGGCAAAGCTAAAATTTGCTAGTCCACGGACATGGTCCCCCTTGAGAAGACTTTGCAAAGATCTCATATTGACATGGGCTAGACGGTGATGCCAAAGCCATCCCACGTCAACTTTAGCCATTAGGCATGTTGCGGTCTTAGTGAGTCGCTCCGAAAAGTTGCTCACATAGAGACCGTTTTCACATGCCCAACAAAGGCTACTTTAAGAGTCTTGCTCCACAAGAGGTCCACGGTATCAACATCAAAGAAGGTGGCAAAACCCATGAGTGCTAGTTGACGAACGGAAAGTAAATTATATGCAAGGGACTCAACAAGCATGACCTTCTTGATCGTAAGATCTTGAGAAATGACAACCTTGCCGAGTCCCAATACCTTAGAGGACGAGGCGTCACCCCACTCGATGTTGGGGGGCATGGATGGAATCTTTTGCATGTCCACCACCAAGTCCTTGCTTCCGGTCATATGATTAGTAGCTCCACTATCGAGCAACCATGAACCCCCACCGGAAGCAAACACCTACAAGTGATCAATGCTTGGTTTTAGGTACCCATTTTGTAATGGGTCCTTTGATGTTAGTAACAAGGGTCTTAGGAACCCAAATAGACCATTCAATGTACTCATAAGGAGAACCAACAAATTTGGCATAAACATGCCCATCTCTAGCACGACACAACACATAAGAAGAGTTAAAGTCGCCGGCTTTGTTGGGAAGGGAAGCGTTGCCCTTCTTGGCATCACTACCCCTCATGGTGTTCTTCTCCTTCTCCTTATTAGCACCCCCTCCCTCCTTCACAAAGGTTTGCTTGAGAGGAGGAGGTCGTTTGGCCTTGTCATTCTTCTTCTTGTTCTTGGACTTGGGCACGTACCCAATCCCTTCCTTGGCCACAACTCCCTTTTGGTTGGTCAAAAGGTCGTTGAGGTTCTTCTCGCCTTGTATGCAAGACACAAGACCTTTCTCAAGTTGCACCTTTAACTTAGCATTCTCCTCAACAAGATGCACATGCTCACAACATGGGTTGGTAGCATTTGCATTATCAATTAACATCATACGAGGAAAAGTGGCTTTCTCCTTGTTTAGCTTTACTTGAAGTTGATCATGAGACTCTTTGAGGATAGCATGAGCACCCTTCAAGACCTTGTGAGCCTTGTCAAGTAGGTCAAACTCCTCTTTGAGTCTAGCAAGATCAACCCCAAGCTTTGCCTTCTCGGAATTTAGCACACAAGAAACAACAAGAGCATGATCAAAATCTTTCTTTAACTTAGCGTGATCAACGTTGTGTGACTCCTCAAGAGACAAACGAAGACCACGCTCTTCCTCAAGAGCATTGGAAAGATCCGAAATCTCATCTGCATAGTCATGACTATGCCCCTCCATCTTGGAGATAGTATCTTCGTGAGCCTCGATCATGTCATTGGCTTCACCAAGTTGTTCCAAGAGAGCAATGAAATGCTTCTTGGATTTACCCTTGAGTTTACCCATAAAGGACTCAAACTCATTTTCCTCCACACTATATCCCTCATATTCATCAATGCAATTCATCAAGGAAGGATTATTAATGATGGTAGTTTTGATGTTGGGGGTTACCTTGTTGGTGGCTTTACCCATGAGGCACTTGGCGTGATGTTCTCATTGGGTGAGTCGAAGAGAGACACTCGTGGAGTTGTCGCAATGGCAACGGAGGCCATGGCAACCGACTCACCATCTTCTTCTTCATCATCATCATCCTCATGGTACTCTTCTTGAACCACCAACGCCTTGTGAGGAGTCTTCTTGGTGAAGTTGCTCTTGTTTGGGAAAGACTTGGCTTTGTCCTTTCGGATGAGCTTGCCCCCATTGTCTTCCCTCTTCTCATACGGGCACTCCGCAACAAAATGGCTCACATTGACACAATTATAGCAAGTCCTAACACGTTGCTTGCTGTTCATGCCACTTGAGATGTTCTTGTTGAAGTTTGGCCTTGAGTTTTTCTTACTCCAAAATTGCCTTGAAGCAAGTGCCATGTGTTCATGATAGGCATACTTTGTATCTTCGGGGTTGCTTTCCTCTTCTTCCTCCTCCTCTTCTTCTTCTTCAACACAAACCTTGGCCTTCAATGCAAGGTTGGGCTTCTTTGCCCTTTGAGAGAGAAGCACCACATTGTTGGCGGTCTTCTCCAAGATGCTCATAGCCACAAACTCATCCAACACTTCACTTGAGGACAAGGTGTGGAAGTACTGCCTTTGACGAATGACGGAGGACATAGCCTTGTGGTAAAGCATCATTGCCTTGAGGAATTTGCGCTTGATCCAATTGTCATCCGTGTCCTTGCTCCCATGATCTCGGAGTGAAACCGTGAGTTTGGTTACTCTTTGATAAAGTTCATGAGGTTCTTCATCTTCCTTCATAGCAAACTCATCGGCTTCATCTTGCACCACTTCATAGTTGGAGCGTTGAATGCTTGCGCTTCCCCGGTAGAGAGAAACAACTTGGTGCCATGCATGTTTGGCTATGGCGTAGGGTTGGAGGTGAGGAAGATCTTTGGGCGGAATTGCATCTTGGATGATGAAGAGAGCATTCTCATTGAATTGATTATCCGCGGCTTCTCTTGGAGTGAAGTTGCTTCGGTCACGTGGATAGAAACCTTCTTCAATGATTCTCCAAAGATTAGTATTCACATGATTTAAATGATGCTTAAACCGATAGACCCAATAATCAAAGTCCTCCTTTTTCACAATCTTAGGGGGGTCCGGCATGATTCAAATGAGTGGAAGGAATCGCTCCACCATAAACAAGTGCAGGTTCCACATGGGCAAAGATGCTAGTGCCATTTTTATCACTAGAGGAAGGAGCCTTTTCACTAGTAGCTTCCCCCTTGTCAGAGTTGGCATCCGTCACCTTGTTAGTGGGATCACCCACTTTCAATGGTGCGGTGGATAATTTAAGCCCTTGAATGAATTTAGCAAACATGCTTTCAGCCTCTGTCGTCATGGAGGTTTTCAATGTCTCCAAGGCCACATTGAATTCCTCACGAGAGACCGAGGTTCCCCCATCGCCCGTAGACGAGATCGGATTCACACCGGAGTGCTCCTCCACACCATCTACGGTGCCAACCATACTCTTCGGACGTCAAAGTCCTTAGTAAAGACACAAGGCTCTAATACCAATTGAAAGGATCGATATAGTTGACTAGAGGGGGGTTGAGGGAGTCCTGGATTAGGGGGTGTCCGGATGGCCGGACTATACCCTCACCCGGACTCCTGGACTATGAAGATACAAGATTGAAGACTTCGTCCCGTGTCCGGAAGGGACTTTCCTTGGCGTGGAAGGCAAGCTTGGCGATACAGATATGTAGATCTCCTACCATTGTAACCGACTTTGTGTAACCCTAACCCTCTCTGGTGTCTATATAAACCGGAGGAGTTTAAACCGTAGGACAACATATAGAACAACAATCATACCATAGGCTAGCTTCTAGGGTTTAGCCTCTCCGATCTCGTGGTAGATCTACTCTTGTACTACCCATATCATCAATATTAATCAAGCGGGACGTAGGGTTTTACCTCCATCAAGAGGGCCCGAACCTGGGTAAAACTTCGTGTCCCTTGCCTCCTGTTAACATCCGGCCTAGACGCACAGTTCGGGACCCCCTACCCGAGATCCGCCGGTTTTGACACCGACATTGGTGCTTTCATTGAGAGTTCCTCTGTGTCGTCGCCGTCAGGCTTGATGGCTCCTACGATCATCAATAGCGATGCAATCCAGGGTGAGACCTTCCTCCCCGGACAGATCTTTGTCTTTGGCGGCTTCGCACTGCGGGCCAATTCACTTGGCCATCTGGAGCAAATCAAAAGCTATGCCCCTGGCCGTCAGGTCAGATTTGGAAGTTTAAACTACACGGCTGACATCCGCGGGGACTTGATCTTCGTCGGATTCGAGCCACTGCCGAGCGTGCCGCACTGTCACGACGAGCAAGATCTAGCTCTGCCGCCGAGCAGTGCCCTGGAGGCCACACCCGCATCGGCTTCGACCCTTAATTCGGAGCCAACTGCGTCGATCAAGGATGGGTGGTTGGACACCGCCTCGGGGGCTGCGATACCAACGGCGATCGAGCCGAACACCAGCCCCGCACTCCGCGTGACTCGTGACTCCAAGGAGCCGGACTCCTCCCCGGACTCCGAACCCTCCGCGCCCCTGCCAATCGAATCCGATTGGGCGCCGATCATGGAGTTTACTGCCACGGACATCTTTCAGCACTCGCCTTTCGGCGATATTCAGAAGACACTAAAGTCTCTATCTTTATTAGGAGAGCCCTGGCCGGACTACGGTCGGCAAGGTTGGGATACGGACGATGAAGAAATTCAAAGCGCACCCACCACCCACTTTGTAGCCACTGTCGATGATTTAACCGACATGCTCGACTTCGACTCCGAAGACATCGACGGTATGGACGCCGATAAAGGAGACGATGAAGAACCAGCGCCTATTGGGCCCTGGAAAGCCACCTCGTCATATGACGTATACATGGTGGACGCACCAAAAGATGACGACGAGGAGCGGAAGGACGCACCGAAGGCTTGTTCCCTCGAGAAGCAGTCAAAGCGGCGACGCAAGCGCCGCCCAAATCCCGCCTCGACAGAAATAACGATCACACAGACCCAGCGTTGGAGCAGGGCAAACCGCTGCCGGACAACGGCAATCCGGATAATCAAACTGAACAAACAAATTCTATCAAGGATAATGGTCCGGATGACATAACGCCGGACAGGCACCCGGAGCAGCAGAATGCCCGTAAAAGGCTTGTTGCCACCGCGAGGAGTCTTAAAAAGCAGAAGCAAAGGCTCAAGGCTGCGCAAGACACACTCCAAATCAGATGGAGTAAAATACTCAACACAGCAGCGAGGTACAGCGACAATCGCCCCTCCAAGAGCTACCCAAAGCGGAAGCTGCTACCTGAATTCGATGAGGAGGCCTCAGACCCCCACAACCAAATATCAAAGCAGCCACCTGGCCGGATAGATGACCCCTCTGCCAACACAGAGCGGCATACAACGCCACTCACAATACAACACGCGACCCATGCGAGGGCTCGCACCCAAAGGACGGCGCAACAAGATCCATCTATGGACCACACAAGCGTGCCCCAGCATACAATGCAACACAACAAACATCCGAACAACGCGGTACACCCAGCTATAGGGGTGCCGCACACCCCCTATGTTTCACCGATGAGGTGCTAGACCATGAATTTCCAGAGGGATTCAAACCCGTAAACATAGAGGCATACGATGGAACAACAGACCCTGGGGTCTGGATTGAGGACTACATCCTTCATATCCATATGGCTCGAGGAGATGATCTCCATGCTATCAAGTACTTACCCCTCAAGCTCAAAGGGCCAGCTCGTCACTGGCTTAAAGGCCTCCCCGAAAGCTCCATTGGAAGTTGGGAAGAGCTCGAAGACGCCTTTCGGGCAAATTTTCAAGGGACTTATGTCCGACCTTCGGATGCGGACGATTTGAGTCATATAACTCAACAGCCCGGAGAGTCAGCCCAAAAGCTTTGGAACAAGTTTCTTACTAAAAAGAACCAGATTGTTGACTGTCCGGACGCCGAAGCCTTGGCAGCTTTTAAGCATAGCGTCCGTGACGAATGGCTCGCCAGACACCTCGGCCAAAATAAGCCGAGAACGATGGCCGCGTTAACAAACCTCATGACCGGCTTTTACGCGGGTGAGGACAGCTGGCTAGCCAGATGCAGCACCAGCGACCCCAGTACATCTGAAGTTAGAGATGGAAACGGGAAATCACGGCGCAACAGCAATAACAAACACCGGAATAAAGAAGATAGCATGAAGGGCACGGCAGTAAACGCCGGATTCAAAAGCTCTCGGCCAGGTCAAAAGCCGCCCTCTAAAGGCACCAGGGATGAACTGTCCAGCCTCAACAAAATTCTGGACCAAGTATGTTAGATCCATAGTACCCCTGGTAAACCAGCTAATCATACCCACAGAGAATGTTGGGTCTTCAAGCAATCCGGCAAGCTCAACGCCGTACACAAGGGGGAGGATACACCAAGTGAAGACGAGGACGAGCCTCCCAAGCAAGACACTGGGGAACAAAAGAAATTTCCACCAGAAGTCAAAACAGTAAACGTGTTACACGTGATCAAGGGAAAAAACAACGCGGCACTCCCAGGAAAATATACCCAAGTGCCTGTCACCGTGAAGTCCTGCCACTGGTCGTCTCAACCGATCACTTTCGACCATCGCGATTACTCAGCAAGTATCCGACGCACAGGATGGGCTGCCCTGGTATTAGACCCAGTAATTGGCAGATATCACTTCACACGAGTCTTGATGGACGGTGGCAGCAATCTAAACCTAATATATCAGGATACAATTCGCGGGATGGGGTTAGACCCAACAAAAATCCGCCATAGCAATACTACCTTTAAAGGAGTAACGCCAGGCCCAGGGCTCGTTGTACGGGCTCCCTCCTACTACAAGTTATATTCGGCTCCCCCGATAACTTCTGTCGCGAGCATTTAACCTTCCACATCGCTCCGTTCCAAAGTGGCTATCAAGCACTGCTCGGACGCGAAGCTTTCGCTCGCTTTAATGCAATACCACATTACGCCTCCCTCACACTCAAGATGCCCGGTCCATGTGGCATCATTTCAGTGAGCGGAAATATGAAGTGATCTCTACGCGCCAAAGAGAGTGCGGCTGCCTGGGCAGCCGCACACTAAAGGCGCCCGGACCAGTGAAAGCATCCAATAGGTCGTCAAGACCTCCGACACAACTAATCAAGTCCGGCGCCGCTATTTATACCGAATACATGGTCACACCCCTATTTGATACAAGGGGCTCAACGCGCGCATACAAGTGGCAATTTCTTCTCATCTTGAATTATACATGGTTTCTTTAAAAACTATCTTTTTGCACGACAACCTTTTCACCTAAATTCCTCTCTTTTACAGACAATCATCGTGCTACACCCGTCCAGGATACGGCACAACGGAGACACTGGCGCAGACGTGCAGCAGGGACCCGCTCCAAGGATTCTTTTTAGATTAAGACCATGCGTAAACCTTTTTTACTGTCTCTTGTTGATACATATCCACCGTTGAGAAGGATGCTGACGTCTTGGCATGTGGCCACGCTAGAACAATGCACGTACCTGGACACAAGGGGCTTCTTACAAAGGCCATTATTTAGGCCCGGTTTATACCACAAAGACCGAATACCTTAGGGAGTGTTCGGCATCGCGAGTTTGGCCCTATATGCATCAGCTCCGAATCATTGTCTTTGGTCAAATGTTGGGTTTGCCCGGCTCCTGTGTTTTGGTGCCTTACGTTCCGCTTTACCAGCTAAGGTAGCACCAGGAGAACTACTGCGATTGTGCCCTGGTTCATCCGGATGAGCACCTCAGTAGAGAAAGCCGAAAACTGACTGTCATGATATAGCGTGAGACTGGTCAACCACTCGATGACCTGTTGGAATGTTAGAATTCCTCCACCTTAACGAAGGGCCGTTTTCCGGCCAGGCATGTACGCACCCCAGGATCGGGAGAGTGCGGAGCCACCAGGGGCTATCTAGTAGCCCCACTGTCAAACTCCTATGGCTAAGTGAAAGTGCTAAAGCATTATAGTCCAGTTGCCTCGCTCGCTCCGCTATCACCTCCTTAATAGGACCAAGACGTTGGGTTAAGTGTGAACGCGTGTTTTTTGCGAGCACCTCCGCATTATATGCGTGGGGGTTGAAGCCGACGGCTGCAATCTTTCAGGTTATACACATGTATACATAAACGGCCACCCAGGAGGCATCATATTACTTTCAGGCAGAAGTATAAAAATAGCCTTATAAAAATTTATAAAAGCATTTCGCTTACAATGAGATTACATATCACTCAAACATAATATTTTTTGAGCACTGGGTCTCTATCAAACGAGCACCCTCAAGAACTTCTTCAAAGTAGTGCTCAGCAGCCATTCGACCTATGGCCGAATCCCGCGCTGCAACAGTGGTAGCATCCATCTCCGCCCAGTATGCTTTAACACGAGCAAAGGCCATCTGTGAGCCCTCTATGCACGCCGACCTCTTCATCGCATTAATGCGCGGCACCACGTCAAGGAACTGCTGCACCAAGCTGAAATAGCTGTTCGGTTTTGGCCTTTCCGACCATAGCTGATCCACAACATACCTCATGGCGAGTCCGAACAACCTATTCAGTTTGGCCCATTCGGCTAATTGGTCAGTCAATGAAAGCGGACACTCGGGAGAATGGAATTGTGTCCAAAACAGCTGGTCCACTTCATGGTCCGCCTGATCCTGGAAGTACTTGGCCGCATCGGCAGCACTCGCCGCCAAATCCATATACACATCCTCCGAACTCCACAGCCGATCCAGAGAGGCATACTGTGGATCTCGGAACTTCCTCCGCAACATAAAGGATTTCCCAGCTACAATATCCCCGGCTTCCTGCAGCTCCTCCTTCTTCGCCCTCATAGCAGAGCGGATGTCTTTTCTCGTCGTAGCAGCCTTCTCAAGGTCTGATGCCTTCGCTAGGTTTTCCTTTTCAAGAACCCGGCAACGATCGGCAGCGGCTTTTAATTCTATGGCCATCTTGGCCATCTTATCTCGGCTCTCACCATGCGCGGCCTTCTCGGCTTTCAACTCTTCGTCCGCCTTCAAAGCAGCCGCATTACCAAACCTCGCTTGTTCCTTGGCTCGAGCAAGTTCGGCCCGCAAGGCTTCAATAGTGGCAGCTCCATCTGCAGTCACAACATATTAAAGATATTGGCATCATGTTGCTCTTACTATGTGGCGTTTACCATATAATGACACTTACCCTGTGCCTCGTCAAGCCTTTTGTTAACAAGCTCGATGTCGGCGTCTGCCGCATCCAACTGCCATTTTAAATAGGCAAACTCGCTAGTCCGGCTAGCCACCGGAGCTTCCATCACCTGCACATAGAGGCAGTATGGTTATTACCTGGGAATATGATCCTCTGTTTGTCGTCGTTTCCGACGACAACCAGAGTCTCAGGGGCTACTATCTACACAGGGCACACCTAGCATGTGCAGGACTATCATACATTATTTTACGTACCTCAAAGCCTGTCAGTAGACTCATAAAAGCTCCATGCAATCCGCTTTTGGCGGACGAGATTCTCTCCATCACCGTATTCATCAGCACACGATGTTTATCTGAGATGGCCGCTCGCCCCACCAACTCCCTCAGAACATCCGATCGCACACCAGACGGTGCCGGACTCTTTTGTCCGCTCTCTTTGGGAGCCGGACACTGGGAGCTTTGGGGGTCAACGGGATTATCTTCTGGCCTCACCGGACTCGGAGAGGCCCTCCGCGACGACACTTCGGGGTCGCCCGCTTCCGGAGCAGAGGAGTCCGAAGGAGGCGTTTCGCTCACCATCATCTCTGGAAGAAGATCCCCTGAAGACGAGCTCATTTGAGAGGGGCTAAGGCCCGAACTGCAAAGATATATGTGGCGGTTATTTTCTCAGAAGAAAAAGATGGCGTACCTGTACTATTAAAGTATTTCGGGTCACTTACGACTCGCTGGAGAATTGATCCCCCCGCGGACTTTGTGCGGCAAAAGCACCCCCCCAAGGTAGGACCCTCTGTGGGAGACTTCTTCTCCCGTTTGGAAGCTTCGGCTTTCGAATCCCCGGGCGCAGTCCTTTTCCTCCTCCAGTCGTCTTCCTTCATGGAGACGCTCGCTCCCTCGGTTAGAATGGGCAGCGTTGGGGGCCCGCGTCCGCCCGTATTATCCTCCCCAACATCTTCCTTCAAGGGCTCCGGGCAAGGTGCGACCTGGAGCATCTTTTCCAATACCAGATTGTCCAAACCCTCAGGGAGGGGGGCCGAACACCGAATCAACTTCACCTTTGTTAGCCAGTCCTGGTCAAAAAGCAAACTCTCAGAAATAACTTCGTAACAAATGAGAGATAGTATGTTCGGCCGGAAGATTCCTTACCTGTTCGGCAGCGCGGTTACTGCTCAGGCCCATGTCCTTAGTGATTTCCGGACACTCTACCTGAGGTCCGAAGAATGACTTGTACATCTCCTTGTGCATCAGGCCGAGGAAATTTTGAATGACACGCGGTCCCTCGGGATTGAACTCCCACAAGCGAAGGGGCCAGTGTTTGCAAGGCTGGACTTGACGAACCAGCATAACTTGTATTACCGCGACCAAACTAAAATCTCCATTGAAGAGATCTCGAATGCGGCTTTGCAGTATAGGCACGTCCTTGGCTGGACCCTAGCTCAGACCTCTGCTGATCCATGACATCAGTTGTGGTGGAGGGCCCGAGCAGAAAACAGGGGCGCCCGCCCACTTGGCACTTCTAGGAGCCGTGATGTAGAACCACTCCCGTTGCCACAATTCAGACACCTCTGGAATGGAACCTTTGGGCCATGGAGCTCCCGTCATCTTGCATATTGAGGCACCTCCACACGCCGCATGTTGCCCCTCAATCATCTTCGGCCTTACTTCAAAGGTCTTGAGCCACAGGCCAAAGTGAGGGGTAACCCGGAGGAAGGCCTCACACACGACAATAAATGTCATGATATGGAGAAAGGAGTCCGGAGCTAGATCATGGAAATCTAGTCCGTAATAAAACATCAAACCCCTGACGAAAGGATCCAGAGCAAGGCCTAGACCTCAGAGGAAGTGGGAGACGAACACGATGTTCTCATTGGGTTCGGGGGAGGGGACGGCCTGCCCTCGGGCAGGCAGCCGATGCAAAATCTCAGCGGTCAGATATCTGGCCTCCCTCAACTTTTTGATGTCTTCTTGCGTGACGGAGGAAGGCACCCATCGGCCTTGAAGGCTAGATCCGGACATGACTGAAGGTTTGGAGCACCTGACCTGAACTTTGGGCGTTTGAGCTTGAGGTGGGGGGAGGATTCGATTGAGCACGGGAGGGAAAAAATAAAAGCCTTGTCCCTTTATAAAGAGGGTGAATATCAAGCGTCCTCTCCGTGGCCGTTTGGACTTGCCTATAGTCTAGGAGTCCTAGAAGCGGTGGGGTTACCCACGCCCGTATTGATGAGAATCCCGGAATAAGGGGACACGATCTCTACTTTAACAAGACGTGCCAAGGAAACTGCCTCGCATGACGCGCTGAGGTGGGATAATAAAACGATTCGAATAAAGGCTTGGCCGTGGTGCGGTGTCACACTACAGAATACGTCAGCAGATTAGTTTTGTGCAAATACTATTCTCTCTATGGCAATATGTGGAAACTTACTTTGCAGAGCCGAACACTATCTTTGTGTTCAAAATCTTCTATGAAGTATTTGGAGGAGGAACCCGCCTTGCAATGCTGAAGACAATCTGCGCGCCGGACTCGTCGTCATTGAAGCCTGGTTCAGGGGCTACTGCGGGAGTCCTGGATTAGGGGGTGTCCGGATGGCCGGACTATACCCTTAGTCGGACTCCTGGACTATGAAGATACAAGATTGAAGACTTCGTCCCGTGTCTAGAAGGGACTTTCCTTGGCGTGGAAGGCAAGCTTGGCGATACAGATATGTAGATCTCCTACCATTGTAACCGACTTTGTGTAACCCTAACACTCTCCGGTGTCTATATAAACCGGAGGGGTATAGTCCGTAGGACAACATACAGAACAACAATCATACCATAGGCTAGCTTCTAGGGTTTAGCCTCTCCGATCTCGTGGTAGATCTACTCTTGTACTACCCATATCATCAATATTAATCAAGCAGGACGTAGGGTTTTACCTCCATCAAGAGGGCCCGAACCTGGGTAAAACTTCGTGTCCCTTGCCTCCTGTTACCATCTGGCCTAGACGCACAGTTCAGGACCCCCTAACCGAGATCGGCCGGTTTTGACACCGACAAGGGTGAATAGGCAACTAACAATTTTTAACTTTTCTTTACCAAATTAAACTTTGCATCAAAGTAGGTTGTCTAGACATGCAACTATGTGAGCAACCTATATAATGAAACAACGACAAGCACACGAGCAAGCAGGGGAAATAACACAAATAAGCTTGCACAAGTAAAGGTCTGAGATAACCAAGAGTGGAGCCGGTGGAGACGAGGATGTGTTACCAAAGTTCCTTCCTTTTGAGGGGAAGTACGTCTCCGTTGGAGCGGTGTGGAGGCACAATGCTCCCCAAGAAGCCACTAGGGCCATCGTATTCTCCTCACGCAATCACACAATGCGAGATGCCGTGATTCCACTATTGGTGCCCTTGGAGGCGGCGAACAGACCTTTACAAACAAGGTTGGGGCAATCTCCACAACTTAATCGGAGGCTCCCAACAACACCACGAAGCTTCACCACAATGGAATATGGCTCCGCGGTGACCTCAACCGTCTAGGGTGCTCAAACACCCAAGAGTAACAAGATCCGCAAGGGATTAGTGGGGGGAATTGAAAGTGCGTTATATCGACTAGAGGGGGGTGAATAGGTGATTTTTATGAAAGTCTTCGAAACGTGGAAGTTTCGAAGACAAACGATAGAAATAGACCTATTACCATGCAACGGAAGGTAGACTACACTAGGCAAACCATAGTCAAGTATTCAATGAAGTGAAAGCACTATGACCTATAGCAGCTAGGTAGTTAGGATCAGGTAGGAAGATATTATGAAGCCAAATAGAATACGCAGTCACTCAGTGAAGACAAAAGATAGTGCAATCATACAATGACTTCACAAGGACCAACAGTAAGTAAAGGGAAGGGAAGGATGAAACCAGTGACTCGTTGAAGACAATGATTTGTTAGACCAGTTCCAGTTGCTGTGACAACTGTACGTCTGGTTAGGGCGGCTAGGTATTTAAACCTGAGGACACACAGTCCCAGACACCGAGTCCTGAACACGTAGCTCAGGACACCCAGTCCTCACCGTATTCCCCTTGAGCTAAGGTCACACAGACCTCGCCCAATCACTCTGGTAAGTCTTCAAGGTAGAATCCCAAACCTTCACAGACTTCGTTCACCAGCGATCCACAATGACTCTTGGATGCTCAGAACGCGACGCCTAACCGGCTGGAGGATTCACAGTCCTCAAGTGTAATAAGTCTTCAGATCACACAGACAGGAAGACTTAAGTGATGCCTAACACTCTTTGGCTCTGGGTGGTTAGGGCTTTATCCTCGCAAGGAATTCTCTCTCAAAGGCTTCGAGGTGGGTTGCTCTCAAACGACAAAAGCCGTACTTTAACTCTGAGCAGCCAACCGTTTATGGTTGTAGGGGGTGGGCTATTTATAGCCACTAGGCAACCCGACCTGATTTGTCCGAAATGACCTTGGGTCACTAAGGAACTGACACGTGTTCCAACGGTCAGATTTCAAACACACACGGCAACTTTACTTGGGCTACAAGCAAAGCTGACTTGTCCGACTCTGGACAAGATTCGCTCTCATAGTCTTCACTCGAAGACATAGGTTTTGGTTAAGCATCACTTCAGTCATTCTGACTGGTTCTCTTGGACCCCACTTGACAGTACGGTGGTTCCTATGACTCAATAAAGAAGAAAAAAGAACTACGAAAGATCTAAGTCTTCGAGCTCCATAGGCTTCATGCGATGTCTTCTCTTGTCATAGTCTTCAATGTGAGTATCTTCACATACCACCTTTGACATCAATGTCTTCATACATTTTTAGGGGTCATCTCTGGTAGGAAAACCGAATCAATGAGGGACTTCTACTTGTGTTATCCTGCAATTCTCACAAACACATTAGTCCCTCAACTAGGTTTGTCGTCAATACTCCAAAACCAACTAGGGGTGGCACTAGATGCACTTACAATCTCCCCCTTTTTGGTGATTGATGACAAACTAGTTGAAGTTTTCAACGCGGAATATAATATGTGAAATTGTAAAGGATAAGGAATTGTCTTCATAAGTTGCAAGGGCTCCCCCTAAAGATGTGCATATAAGTAATTTGCTTTTGGAATGCAAATGCACATGGCAGGTTGTACTTGTGGAGATCCTCTTCAACTTATGATGACAATTCATTATGCATGTGAAGGTATGTGAAGATAATGACATGCATAATGGAAAATGGACGTCTGCAAAATGATCTAAGTGCGGAGTTTATCGTCGCACATGCGGAATTTATCATCACATCACAAAGTAGCAAATAAGTAGCAGACAACCATCGAGTTTAAGTGTTACAACTCAAAGAACCAAATGTATCAAAACGAGAGTTGTAAACACTAGGCAAAATATAAAGCAACCGCCCATATGGACCCGCTTGAAGACTATCAAACTCATATGCTTCTCCCCCTTTTGTCAATAAGGACCAAAAAGGTTTGAAGACATAGAGCATCTACTCGTTCCCATGAAGAGTAGGTGAAGCAGCAGGGTCGTCGGTGGTGTTCGGCGGTGCAGAAGAACTTGGAGCAGTGTCGAAGCATGTTGAAGGAGGGGGCAGTGAAGTAGCATCGTCTTCATCCTCGATCACTCTGGCATTCATAGTTGCCGCACAGGAAGAGAACTCAGAGTCCTCAAGAGATGGAGTTCGTTGCAGCACTGCCCTTCGAGGAGGTGTGGAGTCAAACTTGAAGCGTTCAGAGAAGCCATCCTCTTGAAGATCATCTTCAGAGCACATAAGCGTCAGCCCTTTCCATGTGCGTCGAGAGGTTTCATGGGCAACAAAGGCATTCTTGGTGGCAAGATTGTGAATGCGGTTGACATCCACCAAGAGGCTTTGCATTTGGCGCTTCAGCCAGTCATGATGCCTATCCTATTTCTGATGAAGAGCCACCAGAAGCTCTCGGTCATTGAGAACCCGAGATCGCTTCTTGGGTCGTTGGGCAATAGTGCTTTCGGTGGCTTCAGTAAGGGCACGATGAGTTGCACGTGTAGTTCCAGCCAGAGGATAAACACGAGTGAATGCTTCAACTCCTTCAATATTCTGAGAGAAACTTTGATGCTCCGCATTCTGAAGACTAAGAGGCTCCTTGGCAGGCTCAGGATAAATGGCTTCAACGGACATATCCACATCAGGCAGAAAGATCCGATGATTGCGAGCAGATGGCTGATATGAGATAGCGGAGTGGAGTTTAATCAGTCGCATTATCCATGGAGCGTAGAACTTCAAGCCAAAAATATCAGAGCCTGATGCAGCAAGTTGGCGGATGAAGAAGTCTTGTGCATTGAAGCATTTGCCATGAAGAATATAGAAGACCAAAGTCTTCATTGCACCTTCCAGCTTGGCATGTGGAGAATGTCCTTTGATGGGCCAGAGAGTTCGCCTGATGATGTGATAGATAGTCCTTGGAAGATACTCAAGGTCTTCAACAAAGAACTCCTTAGGATATGCAGCATCTTGTGGCAAGGGCTTCATCATACTGTGCATCTGACTCATGTTCAGTTCAGGCTTCTGAAAGATGTTCTCCATAGCTTCACTGTGAAGCTGACAGCCAGGTTCATAGAGGTCTCCAGGAGTGGGCAGACCAGTGAGCTCAATGATATCAAAGGCTTTGGCTTCGTGACGAACATTTCCTATCATCCACTCCAGGACCCAAGTCTTCGGATCTCTGTTGTAGCCACTCTTCGTTCTAGTGCTCTTGGTCAGTGACAAAAGGCAACAGTCCAACCTCTTTGAAGCAATCCAGAGCTTCTTCCAGATAGGGCAGACCCGCTATTGCTTCGGTGTCAAGACGCTTATGTGGGAAGATGCGACCTTGATTGTACAGAATGCAGGAGTAATAGCTTCGTTGTGGATAGCTCCAGAACCGATCAGAAGATATTCGTTCCCTTGAGTAGGGATTCTTGGAGCTGTTAAAGAAAGTGTTGTCTGCTTTGAAGCCGTTGACATTGAAGGATCCAGGTGCTGATGCAGGACCTGGAAACCTGGGCAACCTTGGAATTGGCTTCTGTACCTGAGGCATGTGCTCAACATGATAGTCAAACTGAGGACTAGCAGCAGGCGCAGGAACAGGAGCAGTAGCATCATTTGCTTCACTAACTTATGGCTCATTGGTTGGTGCAGGCTCCACATTTGCTTCAGCCATGACAACGTCATTGGTTTCATTTGTTTTAGTGGTGGCAGCCTCAAGATTCTCAACCTCCACTTGATGAGCTGGAGGGTCGGTTATAGTCACGTTCTCCTCGAGAACAGCTTCTTGGTGAGACAGGGGTGTAGCAACTCTTGGGGTTTCTTCTTCATCAGCTGATGCAGCCGGAACATCTTCAGCAGCTTTAGCTTCAGATTCAGAGACTGGAGGCCTTGGTCCTTTGTGACGCCTGCGTAACACTGGCGACGCTTTTGGAGAAGGAGTTGGCTGGGCCTCAAGGTCATCTTCTTCTTGTTCTTGTGGGTGATCAGCCCATGATGCATCCTGAGCAATTGGCGTCAGAGGACGACCAATGTTGATGAGTTCGCTATGCGTAAGCACAGGCGATGATACCTGTTGGTGCTCGATCGGAGGAAGAACTGCATCATCTTCAACATGGTCATGGTGACCAATGTCTTCAACAGCAGTGGGATTGGTTGCTGGAAAGTCTTCAGCTTCATGAGCCTCTGTAGAAGCAGGCTCATGGACAGTCAGTTGGCGCTCTTGATGTTCAGCGGCAGGGCAAACCATGGAGATGGGTTCAACAATTAAGGGCTCTGTGGGAGCAGCCCGTTCCTTCTTGGTCTCTCGCTTCTTCTTGGAGGGAGCAGCATCAGAGGCTTCAGAATGTTTCCTCTTTCTGGCTTCAGCCTCAGCAGTCCTTGTCTTCTTCAGTTCTGAAGCGGTAGACCTGGCTTTTGGCTTCGAGCCAGTCATGCTGGTTGGGAAGACAATGGGATGTGCTTCCTGCCTTGGTGCGTCGGGTTCAGCCATAGCGGGCTTCTTCTTCTGCTTTGCAGCCATCCTGGGGTCGATGCCCGGACGACCAAGGGCCTTGCGCTTCTCAGCCTCATTGTAGGCTTGCACACTCTTGTCAGCCAGGACCTTCATGCGCTCACGAAAACCTTGAGCTTCTACACATTTCTTGAGAAAGGCTTCTTTGAGCTCGTGCAGCATGATCTTGAAGTTTTTCACCTCTTGCATGCTGAGCTTGGCCATATGCTTCTTGAACTGAGCTTTCTCAAGGTCAATCTTTTGCTTCAGTTCGACGATGCGCTGAGCTAGAGCTAGCTGTTGGAAATATGCCCTAGAGGCAATAATAAAAGTGTTATTATTATATTTCTTTGTTCATGATAATAGTCTTTTATTCATGCTATAACTGTATTATCCGGAAATCGTAATACACGTGTGAATACATAGACCACAATATGTCCCTAGTGAGCCTCTAGTTGACTAGCTCGTTGTGATCAACAGATAGTCATGGTTTCCTCGCTATGGACATTGGATGTCGTTGATAACGGGATCACATCATTAGGAGAATGATGTGATGGACAAGACCCAATCCTAAGCATAGCACAAAGATCGTGTAGTTCGTTTGCTAGAGCTTTGCCAATGTCAAGTATCTCTTCCTTAGACCATGAGATCGTGTAACTCCCGGATACCGTAAGAGTGCTTTGGGTGTACCAAACGTCACAACGTAACTGGGTGATTATAAAGGTGCACTACAGGTATCTCCGAAAGTGTCTGTTGGGTTGACACGGATCGAGACTGGGATTTGTCACTCCGTGTAAACGGAGAGGTATCTCTGGGCCCACTCGGTAGGACATCATCATAATGTGCACAATGTGACCAAGGGGTTGATCACGGGATGATGTGTTACGGAACGAGTAAAGAGACTTGCCGGTAACGAGATTGAACAAGGTATCGGTATACCGACGATCGAATCTCGGGCAAGTAAAATACCGCTAGACAAAGGGAATTGAATACGGGATCGATTGAGTCCTTGACATCGTGGTTCATCCGATGAGATCATCGTGGAACATGTGGGAGCCAACATGGGTATCCAGATCCCGCTGTTGGTTATTGACCGGAGAACGTCTCAGTCATGTCTGCATGTCTCCCGAACCCGTAGGGTCTACACACTTAAGGTTCGATGACGCTAGGGTTATAAAGGAAGTTTGTATGTGGTTACCGAATGTTGTTCGGAGTCCCGGATGAGATCCCGGACGTCATGAGGAGTTCCGGAATGGTCCGGAGGTAAAGATTTATATATGGAAAGTTGTTGTTCGGGTTCCGGAAAAAGTTCGGGTTTTTTTCGGTATTGTACCGGGAAGCTTCCAGAAGGTTCCGGAGGATTCCGGAGGGGTCCGGAGGTCCGGAAATTGTTCCACCACGTCCAATATAGTAGCATGGGCTGTAAGGGGGCGCCTTAGCCTTAATGGGCCAGGGGCACCAGCCCCCCCAAGGCCCATGCACATGGGAAGGGGAAAACCCTAAAGGGGGAGGCCTCCACTTGACTTGGGAGGCACTCCTCCCCCCTTGGCCGTCCCCCTAGATGGGATCTAGGGCTGGCCGCACCCCTTGGGGGGGGGGGGAAACCCTAAAGGGGGCGCAGCCCCCTTCCCCTCCCTATATATACTTGAGGTTTTGGGGCTGCCAGACACATGAGTTTTCTCCCTCTATTGGTGCAGCCCTGCCTCTCCTCCTCCTCCTCTCCCGTGGTGCTTGGCGAAGCCCTGCTGGATTGCCACGCTCCTCCACCACCACCACGCCGTTGTGCTGCTGCTGGATGGAGTCTTCCTCAACCTCTCCCTCTCTCCTTGCTGGATCAAGGCGTGGGAGACGTCACCGGGCTGTACGTGTGTTGAACGCGGAGGTGCCATCCGTTCGGCACTAGGATCTCCGATGATTTGGATCACGACGAGTACGACTCCTTCAACCCCGTTCTCATGAATGCTTCCGCTTAGCGATCTACAAGGGTATGTAGATGCACTCTCCTTCCCCTCGTTGCTGGTTTCTCCATAGATAGATCTTGGTGACACGTAGGAAAATTTTGAATTTCTGCTACGTTCCCCAACAGTGGCATCATGAGCTAGGTCTATTGCGTAGGTTCTTTGCACGAGTAGAACACAAAGTAGTTGTGGGCGTTGATTTTGTTCAATATGCTTACCGTTACTAGTCCAATCTTGTTTCGACGGTATTGTGGGATGAAGCGGCCCGGACCGACCTTACACGTACTCTTACGTGAGACAGGTTCCACCGACTGACATGCACATGGTGCATAAGGTGGCTAGCGGGTGCCAGTCTCTCCCACTTTGGTCGGAACGGATTCGATGAAAAGGGTCCTTATGAAGGGTAAATAGCAATTGGCATATCACGTTGTGGTTTTTGCGTAGGTAAGAAACGTTCTTGCTAGAAACCCATAGTAGCCACGTAAAACATGCAAACAACAATTAGAGGACGTCTAACTTGTTTTTGCAGGGTATGCTTTGTGATGTGATATGGCCAAGAAGAATGTAATGAATGATATGTGATGTATGAGATTGATCATGTTCTTGTAATAGGAATCATGACTTGCATGTCGATGAGTATGACAACCGGCAGGAGCCATAGGAGTTGTCTTAATTTATTGTATGACCTGCGTGTCATTGAACAACGCCATGTAATTACTTTACTTTATTGCTAACCGGTAGCCATAGTAGTAGAAGTAATAGTTGGCGAGACAACTTCATGAAGACACGATGATGGAGATCATGATGATGGAGATCATGGTGTCATGCCGGCGACGATGATGATCATGGAGCCCCGAAGATGGAGATCAATGGAGCTATATGATATTGGCCATATCATGTCACTACTATATAATTGCATGTGATGTTTATTATGTTTATGCATCTTGTTAACTTAGAACGACGGTAGTAAATAAGATGATCCCTTACACCAATTTCAAGAAGTGTTCTCCCCTAACTGTGCACCGTTGCTACAGTTCGTCGTTTTGAAGCACCACGTGATGATCGGGTGTGATAGATCCTTACGTTCACATACAACGGGTGTAAGACAGATTTACACATGCAATACACTTAGGGTTAACTTGACGAGCCTAGCATGTACAGACATGGCCTCGGAACACGGAGACCGAAAGGTCGAGCATGAGTCGTATAGTAGATACGATCAACACGAAGATGTTCACCGATGATGACTAGTCCGTCTCACGTGATGATCGGACACGGCCTAGTTGACTCGGATCATGTAATCACTTAGATGACCAGAGGGATGTCTATCTGAGTGGGAGTTCTTAAGATGAACTTAATTATCTGAACATAGTCAAAATATCTTTGCAAATTATGTCGTAAGCTCGCGCTTTAGTTCCACTGTTTAGATATGTTCCTATAGAAAATATAGTTGAAAGTTGAAAGTAGCGATTATGCGGACAGTAGAAAGCTTATGTCCTTAATGCACCGCTCAGTGTGCTGAACCCCAAACGTCGTCTGTGGATGTTGCGAACATCGGACATACATGTTTTGATAACTACGTGATAGTTCAGTTAAACGTTTTATAGTTGAGGCACCAAAGACGTTTTCGAAATGTCGCGGAACATATGAGATGTTTCGAGGGCTGAAATTGGGATTTTAGGCTCGTGCCCACATCAAGAGGTATAAGACCTCCGACGATTTTCTTAACCTGCAAACTCAGGGAGAAAAGCCCAATCGTTGAGCTTGTGCTCAGATTGTCTGAGTGCAACAATCACTTGAATCGAGTGGGAGTTGATCTTCCAGATGAGATAGTGATGTTTCTCCAGAGTCATTGCCACCAAGCTGCTAGAGCTTCGTAATGAACTATAACATATCAGGGATAGATATGATGATCCTTGAGGTATTCGTGATGTTTGACACCGCGGAAGTAGAAATCAAGAAGGAGCATCAATTGTTGATGGTTGGTGAAACCACTAGTTTCAAGAAGGGCAAGGGCTAGAAGGGATACTTCATGAAACGGCAAATCAGCTGCTGCTCTAGTGAAGAAACCCAAGGTTGAACCCAAAACCGAGACTAAGTGCTTCTGTAATAAAGGGGACAACCACTGGAGCAGCATTACCCTAGATACTTGGTAGATGAGAAGGCTGGCAAGGTCAATAGAAGTATATTGGATATACATTATGTTAATGTGTACTTTACTAGTACTCCTAGTAGCACCAGGGTATTAAGATACCGGTTCAGTTGCTAAGTGTTAGTAACTCGAAATAAAAGAGCTACGGAATAAACGGAGACTAGCTAAAGGTGAGCTGACGATATATGTTGGAAGTGTTTCCAAGTTTGATGAGATCAAACATCGCACGCTCCCTCTACCATCAAGATTAGTATTAAACCTGAATAATTGTCATTTGGTGTTTGCGTTGAGCATAGACATGATTGGATTATGTCTATTGCAATACGGTTATTCATTTAAGGAGAATAATAGTTACTCTATTTATGTGAATAATACCTTCAGTGGTCTTGCACCTAATGGAATGGTTTATTGAATCTCGATCGTAGTGATACACATTTTCATGCCAAAAGATATAAGATAGTAATGATAGTACCACTTACTTGTGGCACTGCCATATAAGTCATATTGGTATAAAACGCATGAAGAAGCTCCATGTTGATGGATCTTTGGACTCACTCATTTTTGAAAAGTTTGAGACATGCGAACCATGTCTATTGGTGTATACGCATGAAGAAACTCCATGCAGATGGATCGTTTGGACTCACTTGATTTTGAATCACTTGAGATATGCAAATCATACCACATAGGCAAGATGACTGAAAAGCCTCGGTTTCAGTAAAGTGGAACAAGATAGCAACTTGTTGGAAGCAACACATTTTGATGTGTGCAGTCCAATGAGTGCTGAGGCATGCAGTGAATATTCTTATGTTCTTACTTCACAGATGATTCGAGTAGATGTTGAGTATATTTACTTGATGAAACACAAGTCTGAATTATTGAATGGTTCAAGTAATTTCAGAGTGAAGTTGAAGATCATGGTGACAAGAGGATAAAATGTCTATGATATGATCATAGAGATGAGTATCTGAGTTACGAGCTTTGGCACACAATTAAGATATTGTGGAAATTGTTTCACAATTAATACCGCCTGGAACACCATGGTATGATGGTGTGTCTGAACATCATAGTTGCACCCTATGGAGTATGGTGCGTACCTTGATGTCTCTTATCGAATTACCACTGTCGTTCATGGGTTAGGCATTAGAGACAACCGCACTCACTTTATATAGGGTACCACGTAATTCCGTTGAGATGACACCGTGAGAACTATGGTTTAGAGAAACCTATGCTGTCATTTCTTAAAGGTTTGGGGCTGTGATGCTTATGTGAAAAAAGTTTCAGGTTGATAAGCTTGAACCCAAAGCGGATAAAATGCATCTTCATAGGACACCCAAAACAGTTGGGTATACCTCCTAATTCAGATCCGGAAGCAAAAGTGATTGTTTCTAGAAACGGGTCCTTTCTCGAGGAAAAGTTTCTCTCGAAAGAATTGAGTGGGAGGATGGTGGAGACTTGATGAGGTTATTGAACCATCACTTCAACCATTGTGTAGCAGGGCACAGGAAGTTGTTCCTGTGGCACCTACACAAATTGAAGTGGAAGATTATGATAGTGATCATGAAGCTTCAGATCAAGTCACTACCGAACCTCGTGGGACGACAAGGACGCGTACTGCTTCGGAGTGGTACGGTGACCCTGTCTTGAAGGTCATGTTGCTAGACAACAATGAACCTACGAGCTATGGAGAAGCGATGGTGGGCCCAAATTCCGACATATGGTTAGAAGCCATGAAATCCGAGATAGGATCCATGTATCATAACAAAGCATGGACTTTGGTGGACTTGCCCAATGATCGGCAAGCCATTGAGATAAATGGATCTTTAAGAAGAAGACGGACGTGGATGGTAATGTCACCATCTATGAAGCTCGACTTGTGGCGAAGAGTTTTTCACAAGTTCAAGGAGTTGACTACGATGAGATTTTGTCATCTGTAGCGATGCTTAAAGTCCGTCGGCATCATATTAGCACAAGCTGCATTTATGAAATCTGGCAGATGGATGTCAAGACAAGTTTCCTTACCAGTTTTCTTAAGGAAAGGTTGTATGTGATACAATCATAAAGGTTTTGTCGATCCTAAGGATGCTAAAAGGTATGCTAGCTCCAGCGATCCTTCTATGGACTGGAGTAAGCATCTCGGAGTTGGAATGTACGCTTTGATGAGATGATCAAAGATTTTGGATTTATACAAAGTTTATGAGAAACTTGTATTTCCAAAGAAGTGAGTGGGAGCACTATAGAATTTCTGATGAGTATATGTTGTTGACATATTGATGATCAGAAATGATGTAGAATTTCTAGAAAGCATATAGGGTTATTTGAAAGGTGTTTTTCAATAGAAAACCTGGATTAAGCTACTTGAACATTGAGCATCAAGATCTATGAGGATGGATCAAAACTCTTAATGGTACTTTCAAAATGAGCACATACCTTGACATGATCTTGAAGGTGTTCAAGATGGATCAGTCAAAGAAGGAGTTCTTGTCTGAGTTGTAAGGTATGAAGTTAAGACTTAAAGCTCGACCACGGCAGAAAAGAGAGAAAGGACGAAGGTCGTCCCCTATGATTTAGACGTAGGCTCTACAGTATGCTATGCTAAGTACCGCACCGGTTGTGTGCCTTGCTACACATCTGGCAAGAGAGTACAAAGGTGATCAAGGACTAGATCACCAGATAGCGGTCAAAATTGTCCTTGGAGTAATAAGGACATGTTTCTCGATTATGGAGGTGATAAAGAGTTCGGCGTAAAGGGTTACGTCGATGCAAGCTTTAACACCTATCGAATGACTCTGAGTAGCAAACCGGATACATATAGTGAATCAACCATTTGGAATAGCTCCAAGTGGAGCGTGGAAGCAGCATTTACAATATGACCTAGAGATTTGCGAAGTACATACGGATCTGAATGTTACAGATCCGTTGACTAAAACCTCTCTCACAAGCAGAACATGATCAAACCCCAGAACTCATTGAGTCTTAATCACATGATGATGTGAACTAGTTTAGTGACACTAGTAAACTCTTTGGATGTTGGTCACATGGTGATGTGACCTGTCAGTGTTAATCACATGGTGATGTGAACTAGATTATTGACTCTAGTGCAAGTGGGAGACTGTTGGAAATATGCCCTAGAGGCAATAATAAAAGTGTTATTATTATATTTATTTGTTCATGATAATAGTCTTTTATTCATGCTATAACTGTATTATCCGAAAATCGTAATACACGTGTGAATACATAGACCACAATATGTCCCTAATGAGCCTCTAGTTGACTAGCTCTTTGTGATCAACAGATAGTCATGGTTTCCTGGCTATGGACAGTGGATGTCGTTGATAACGGGATCACATCATTAGGAGAATGTTGTGATGGACAAGACCCAATCCTAAGCATAGCACAAAGATCGTGTAGTTCGTTTGCTAGAGCTTTGCCAATGTCAAGTATCTCTTCCTTAGACCATGAGATCGTGTAACTCCCGGATACCATAAGAGTGCTTTGGGTGTACCAAACGTCACAACGTAACTGGGTGATTATAAAGGTGCACTACAGGTATCTCCGAAAGTGTCTGTTGGGTTGACACGGATCGAGACTGGGATTTGTCACTCCGTGTAAACGGAGAGGTATCTCTGGGCCCACTCGGTAGGACATCATCATAATGTGCACAATGTGACCAAGGGGTTGATCACAGGATGATGTGTTACGGAACGAGTAAAGAGACTTGCCGGTAACGAGATTGAACAAGGTATCGGTATACCGACGATCGAATCTCGGGCAAGTAAAATACCGCTAGACAAAGGGAATTGAATACGGGATCAATTGAGTCCTTGACATCATGGTTCATCCGATGAGATCATCGTGGAACATGTGGGAGCCAACATGGGTATCCAGATCCCGCTGTTGGTTATTGACCGGAGAACGTCTCCGTCATGTCTGCATGTCTCCCGAACCCGTAGGGTCTACACACTTAAGGTTCAATGACGCTAGGGTTATAAAGGAAGTTTGTATGTGGTTACCGAATGTTGTTCGGAGTCCCGGATGAGATCCTGGACGTCATGAGGAGTTCCGGAATGGTCCGGAGATAAAGATTTATATATGGAAAGTTGTTGTTCGGGTTCCGGAAAAAGTTCGGGTTTTTTTCGGTATTGTACCGGGAAGCTTCCAGAAGGTTCCGGAGGATTCCAGAGGGGTCCGGAGGTCCGGAAATTGTTCCACCACGTCCAATATAGTAGCATGGGCTGTAAGGGGGCGCCTTAGCCTTAATGGGCCAGGGGCACCAGCCCCCCCAAGGCCCATGCGCATGGGAAGGGGAAAACCCTAAAGGGGGAGGCCTCCACTTGACTTGGGAGGCACTCCTCCCCCCTTGGCCGCCCCCCTAGATGGGATCTAGGGCTGGCCACACCCCTTGGGGTGGGAAACCCTAAAGGGGGCGCAGCCCCCTTCCCCCCTACATATACTTGAGGTTTTGGGGCTGCCAGACACATGAGTTTTCTCCCTCTATTGGTGCAGCCCTGCCTCTCCTCCTCCTCCTCTCCCGTGGTGCTTGGCGAAGCCCTGCTGGATTGCCACGCTCCTCCACCACCACCACGCCATTGTGCTGCTGCTGGATGGAGTCTTCCTCAACCTCTCCCTCTCTCCTTGCTGGATCAAGGCGTGGGAGACATCACCGGGCTATACGTGTGTTGAACGCGGAGGTGCCGTCCGTTCGGCACTAGGATCTCCGATGATTTGGATCACGACGAGTACGACTCCTTCAACCCTGTTCTCATGAACGCTTCCGCTTAGCGATCTACAAGGGTATGTAGATGCACTCTCCTTCCCCTCGTTGGTGGTTTCTCCATAGATAGATCTTGGTGACACGTAGGAAAATTTTGAATTTCTGCTACGTTCCCCAACACTAGCTCTGAAGCAATGGCGCCATGGAAGGCGACACTGAGGCCAATTGGAAGTTGCAGATCTTCGAAGCTGAGGTTGGGCGTGTCAAACCACTCATCAATAAAGTTGTGGATGACTGCCACGTCAAAGAGAGGCAGATCATTGAAGATTTCTGCTTCTTCTTTGCTCTTGATCAGTTGCTCAAGAGCGTCATCTGCAAGATCTTCATCACTGGACAGATCAATGGCATCGTTGCGCAGAATAGCAGCAGTCAGTTCTTGGCTGGTGTGTGGCAGAGGCATCTTGACTTTCTGGGGCTTGGAGATGCGTGACAGATCTTCAGACTGCACACTGTCTTCAGGAGGTGCAGTAGCCAGTGGCTTCGCCCGTGAGATTTTTGGTGTTGAGGCAGGCTTTGAAGCTTTAGTCTGCTTCAGTTTCTTTGGCTTCGGTGCTGCAGGCGCTTCATCTGATTTAGTGTCATCTGCAGGCTCATCCACGGCTGTCCCTTGAACCACGATATGAGTGATGAGACCTTCCAGGTTGTAGAAGGGCCCAACCAGATTGGGTTCAGCTTCGCGGGTGCCATCGGCACGGGGAGCAGAGGGACCAGGGTTGAAGTCTAGTCCCAAAGACTTCTTGTTCTGCTTCGCCGAATTCTGGGCAAACTGGAAGTTGCGCTTGAACAGATTGTCGTCTCGACACCATAGCAGTGACGATGGGTCAGCATCCGCAGGCTGTGGTCCACGGACCATGCAGGGATAGAAGCTTTGTTCAATGGCTTCATCTATGGACCTAGGTTGAAGATTTTTGTAGAGGATGTCTCCCCAAGGTCGCTTGATGGCATTTTTCTCAGCATATTCCTTTGTCACAGATCTGTACTTGAACCACTGTTCTGCCCAATATCGTCGAATCCATTGGATTCGTGTCTTGTGCTGATTGTAATCCTCTTCAGGATCTTTCTTGTAAAGCTCTGAGAGGTCATCAGGCAAATCTCTTGATGTTCCCCCACGACGCTGTCTGCCACCCTTCCTTGCTGATTTCTCTGCAGCCATGAACTTCAAACTGAATGGCTTTCGCTTGTTGGACAAATAGGAACTGGCTTCGGGAGAATTTATATGATACTGTAAGAATTCTGCAAATGAATGCAGACTATGAGAACCAAGGGATTCTCCCGCGGACATGTACCTGTGACAGCATTAAGGTGCAAGGGAAGGGGAAGAGGTCATATGCATTCTCAGAATATTTTGAAGATAAATCAGTTTAGAAGACATTGACCTCATCATGCGAAGACATTCACTCATAGATAAGGAGTTGGTTCCAGATGTGTACGAATCCATGGATCAGTACAAGTGAGGAATCTAACTACTTTGTGAAGCATAAGTGAACATACTAGGCACAATATGAGATGCGGTATGAAGTGGATCCAACATGTGTGAACAAAAACCACTTGTGGTAGAAAGTGGCGAATCTGTAGGATCAAAGGGGCCGTAAAAAGGAGGTTTTTATTTACCACACAAGGAACTGCTAGATGGAGTGGAAGAGGAGGCCGAGCAGTTCGATCGTCCGTGCCCTAACTTAGCAACGGAGGACACCTACGATGATGGCGGAAAGGACGATGTCCGCGGTCGGCATGAAGACGGTGTCGGAGAGGTTGCGGCAGCTAAGCGCTTCGTCGCCGGTGTCGTCGAGGGCTAGTGGTGGCGCTAGGGTTCGTGCGAGAGTGAAAGAAGAGATAATGACTGTGGTGTGGCGTGTATTAATAGGGACAGGGGCGGCTCAGTGTTATTACACAAGTGCCCCTGGCGATTCACATCTGAGGAACATGTGGCCATCATGCAGCATATCGGAGGTTGTTCCACGTCCCATGCATGCCTGGATTGTCGGGTGGTCATTCCCACTTCTCCGGGTTTCAGGTGAAGGAATTAGCATTGAAAGCGAGCTTAATGTTTGTCTCTGTATCTTATGCTGACAAGGACGCAGAGAAGACATTTGACAGTTTCAAAAGAATGCATACGATTTGGAGAGATAGAGTTTGAGATAGAAAGCATAGAGAGGTTATGGTCCGATCACATTCACTTAGTTCAAAAGATTCAACAAGAAGACATAGCTATAAGTGAATGTTGTAGAGGACAGAACACTAGTATATATATATATATATATATATATATATATAATCAACATAGTGAAGATAATCATGAAGACATGTTGAGATTGAAGCCAAACCAAATGTGAAGACATAGCCAATGTAACGCCATGAGTGAAACACTTCAAACAGAACATTTGGTGGTGGCGTTACCCATCGTATAGGAAGTATTAGACCCAGACACGGCGCACAATTATCGTGGCGCTCCGAAGTCAAATTCCTCATTAATGTATTCACACTTAGAATGCATGTCTTCATTGATTGAAGATATACTTTACTTCGTGTGTTGCACATCTAAGTCATCAATATGCATAATGTTAGGATGTGTGCCTGATCACAGGACATTTGAGGATTCCAAGATATTTAGCTCACACCGTAACTTGCAAAATCTCTTCTCATACAAGGGTTTGGTGAAGATATCTGCCAATTGCTCTTCAGTGTTCACGTGTATGATATCAATATCTTCCTTCACAACATGATCTCTGAGAAAGTGATGACGAATCTTAATGTGCTTTGTCTTTGAGTGCTGAACTGGGTTATTGGCAATCTTGATGGCGCTTTCGTTGTCGCAGTAGAGTGGCACTTGCTTCAGATGAATGCCATAGTCTTTGAGTGTTTGCTTCATCCACAGAAGCTGAGCGTAACAAGATCCAGCAGCAATGTATTTAGATTCAGCAGTGGAGAGAGATACACAGTTCTGCTTCTTTGAAGACCAACATACAAGTGATCGTCCCAGAAAATGACATGTGCCTGATGTAGACTTGCGATCAACCTTGTCACCAGCATAATCAGCATCCGAGAATCCAACTAGATCAAACTCTGAGCCCTTTGGATACCATAATCCTAGAGTTGGGGTGTAAGCCAAATATCGAAGAATTCGCTTCACAGCTAAGTGATGTGATTCCTTTGGTGCCGCTTGGAATCGAGCACACATGCAAACACTAAGCATAATATCTAGCCTAGATTCACATAGATAAAGTAAAGAACCAATCATGGAGCGGTATACCTTTTGATCGAACTCTTTACCATTGTCGTCAGGACCCAGATGATGTTTGGCTGGCATTGGCGTCGTGAAGCCTTTGCAGTCTTGCATACTGAACTTCTTCAGGCAATCTTTGAGATACTTCTCTTGAGATATAAAGATGCCATTGTGTTTCTGTCGTATTTGAAGACCAAGGAAGAACTTCAGCTCTCCCATCATGGACATCTGGTATTGCTCTTGTATCATATATCCAAATTCTTCACTGTATTTTTGATTGGTGCAGCCGAAGATAATGTCATCCACATATATTTGGCACACAAACAGTTCACCATCATATGTCTTCGTGAAGAGAGTGGGGTCGAGGGAACTAGGTGTGAAGCCTTTGCTCTTCAGGAAGTATTTGAGTGTGTCATACCAAGCCCGAGGGGATTGTTTGAGGCTATACAGTGCCTTGTTCAGCTTGTATACCATGTCAGGATGTTTTGGATCTTCAAAGCCAGGAGGTTGTGCAACATACACTTTTTCTTCAATCTTGCCATTGAGAAAAGCGCTCTTCACATCCATTTGATATAGAAGTATGTTATGATGATTTGCATAGGCCAGCAGTATGCGTATGGCTTCAAGTCGAGCCACAGGAGCAAATGTTTCATCGAAGTCGATCCCTTCAACTTGAGTATATCCTTGAGCAACAAGACGAGCTTTGTTTCTGACAACTTGACCATGCTCATCTTGCTTGTTGCGGTATATCCATTTGGTGCCTATTATATTGTGCTTCCGAGGATCAGGACGCTTAACCAGTTCCCATACATTATTCAGCTTAAACTGTTGAAGCTCTTCTTGCATAGCTTGAATCCATTCAGGTTCCATGAAGGCTTCTTCAACTTTCTTGGGTTCTGTTATTGAGACGAATGCGAAGTGCCCACAGAAATTTGCTAGCTGTGTTGCCCTTAAACGAGTGAGCGGACCGGGTGCATTGATGCTATCAATTATTCTCTCAATCTGCACTTCATTGGCAACACGAGGATGTAGAGGGCGAAGATTTTGTTCTTGCTGATCATTGTCATTGTTAGAGGGATTATGTGCACCCAAGTATATCTAGAATAATCATCAACAATGACAAAGCCATAGAGACAAGAAGTAGTAGTAAGAGTTGAGTAATGAGTGGGACCGAAAAGATCCATGTGGAGCAGTTCAAAGGGTCGAGTTGTTGTCATGATTGTCTTCGAGGGATGCTTGGCCCTCGTCATCTTTCCTGCTTCACAGGCACCACATAAGTGATCTTTCTTGAACTTGACGCCCTCGATGCCTATGACATGCTTCTTCTTTGCAAGGGTGTGGAGGTTCCTCATGCCAGCATACCCTAGCCTCTGATGCCAGAGCCAGCATTCTGAAGCTTTTGCCAGAAGACATACGGCAAGCTGTGGTCCTGCTGAGGAATCTACCACGTACAAATCATCTTTCCTATACCCTTCAAACACTAGAGACTTGTCAGATTCCATTAGAACAAGGCAATGATATTTTCCAAACATCACGATCATGTTTAAATCGCAAAGCATTGAGACAGACATTAAGTTGAAACCAAGGGATTCAACAAGCATGACTTTATCCATGTGTTGATCCTTTGAGATTGCAACTCTACCTAGACCCAATACCTTACTTTTATCAGTGTCAGCAAATATGATGTGACTCTTATCGGATGGACGTAAGGTTGAGTCCATAAGAAGGCTTCTCTTGCCAGTCATGTGATTGGTACACCCACTATCAGTAATCCATTCTGAAGCTGCTGGTGTTGTACCCTACAGTGCAGTTAGGGGGATAGGCTTCACGAAGAGAATTGTGAAGCAAAAACATTTGATGAACCAGTGGGTTATGAAAGCTTAGATCGAGATTTGGACTGATAGGGCGAGTAGCAAGCGATTCAGGAACAAAGTACATAATAAGACCATTTGGGCATTTGATCTTGCACCCTACAAGATGTTTAAGGTCCCCAGCAATAGCGTCAAACGATTTTGGTTTTCTGCTGGAGACCCTTCCCTGCAAAAGAGAGTTAGGCTTTCTTAGCCACCCACATCTTCAAGGGTGGCTTAGAAGCAATAAGTCTAAGTGCAGCATCTGAGAACTTTGGCATTGGAGCCCTAGCAAAAAGTCTGGCAGGAGGACAATAGTACTCATAAGAATAAGCAGAATAGTTCTTGGTCTTATGAACATGGTGGTTTGATGAACCGCGCTCATATTCATAGGCCTGAGTATGGCTTCCCTGCAAAACATTTGCGTTAGTGTGACTCAGGTGAGTCCTCTGTCTGTATGAAGCCTTTGGACCATATGAAGCCTGTGGTCTGGGGTTTATCTTCTTCACCTCTAGTGTCATGATGACATTCACAGGAAGATTCTCCAAACACCTTTTCGGCACCCAGATCTTCTTCATAGGCGGTCCATCCCTTCACCATTCTGATTCTTAAACAGTTTATAGTTTGCATCAAAGGATTCATCAATAACGATGGGATTAGCACAAGTGAAGCCAGATAGGGTGGATGGATCCGCTGAGGGTTCCTTTGCAGCAACCCATGTGGTTTTGGGGTACTGCTCAGGTTTCCAGTAAGAGCCATCAGCATTCATTTTCCTTTCAAACCCAACAGCCTCTTTCCTAGGGTTTCGGTTCAGGATCTGCCTTTTAAGGACATCACATAGTGTCTGATCCCTTTGAGACTTTTGTACATCCCTGTTTCAAGCAGTGTCTTCAACCTAGCATTCTCATCAGCAATAGCAGTGGTATCCTCAGCAGAGGGGTTAGTTACCACATCAACAGTTGAAGATATTGCAATAGTAGCAGCAGTAGAACATTCAGCAACAAAGGTAGCGTTATCACGCTCAATGCATTTAAGACATGGTGGTTCAAATCCTTCCTGAGCGAAACTGATCTGTTTGGCGCGAAGTGACTCATTTTCCTTTTGAAGATCTTCATGAGCCGCTCTCAATTTCTCAAGATCTTGCTTCCTTTGAAGATAATCATAGGAAAGCCTTTCATGAGTTGTTGTGAGCGTTTCATGACGACTTTCAAGTTCCTCATACTTAACATGAAGGTTTTTTATGTCTTCAATTAAGGACTGAGATCAAGTCATTTCAGCGTCTAACAGATCATCGCTTTTGTCTAATAGTTTTTGAATATGTTCCATAGCTTTTTGTTGTTCAGTTGCAATTTTAGCAAGTGTTTTGTAGTTGGGTTTGGAATCACAATCAGAGTCATCTTCACTAGATGTTTGATAGTGAGTAGTGTGTGTGTTTATCTTGGCACCGCGTGCCATGAAGCAGTTGGTAGGAGCGGAGTAGTCCTTGTCATTTGCATCGGTGTCAGTGATGAAGTCGTTGTCTTCAGTGTTGAAGATGGACTTGGCAACATATGTTGTAGCCAGACTCGCAACGCCAGAATCGGACTCCTCCTCAGACTCCACCTCCGCCTCCTCAGAAGCAGACTCCTCCTCTGAATCCATTTCCTTGCCAACAAACGCACGTGCCTTGCCAGATGAGCTCTTCTTGTGTGATGAAGACTTGGAGGAAGACTTGGAAGAAGACTTTGAGTATTTCTTCTTCTTCTTGTCGTCAGAGTCATACTCCTTGCTCTTCTTCATCTTCTTGTTCTCATTGTCCCACTGTGGACACTCAGAGATGTAGTGGCCAAGCTTCTTGCACTTGTGACATGTTCTCTTCTTGTAGTCACGAGCATAAGCTTCATCATTCCTTGAGCTTGATCGTGAAGACTTTCTGAACCCTTTCTTCTTGGTGAATTTTTGGAACTTCTTCACAAGCATAGCAAGCTCCTTTCCAATGTCTTCAGGATCATCAGAACTGCTGTCAGATTCTTCTTCCGATGAGGAGACAGCTTTTGCCTTCAAGGCACGAGTTCGCCCATAGCCGGGACCGTAGATGTCTCTTTTCTCAGAAAGCTGAAACTCGTGTGTGTTGAGCCTCTCAACTATGTCAGACGGATCGAGTGTCTTGAAATCAGGGCGTTCTTGAATCATCAGGGCTAGGGTGTCAAACAAACTGTCAAGTGATCTCAGGAGTGTCTTGACGACTTCATGCTTGTTGATTTTAGTGGCGCCGAGGGCTTGAAGCTCATTTGTGATGTCAGTGAGTCGATCAAACGTGAGCTGGACATTCTCATTATCATTTCTCTTGAAGCGGTTGAAGAGGTTGCAAAGGACACTGATTCTCTGATCTCTCTGGGTGGAGACGCCTTCGTTGACCTTGGAGAGCCAGTCCCAGACTAGCTTGGAAGTCTCCAACGCACTCACACGGCCATACTGTCCTTTGGTCAGATGACCACATATGATATTCTTGGCAGTAGAGTCCAGTTGAACGAACTTCTTGACATCAGCAGTAGTGACACCTTCTCCAGCCTTGGGAACGCCGTTCTTGACGACATACCATAGGTCGACATCAATGGCTTCAAGATGCATGCGCATCTTATTCTTCCAGTAGGGATATTCAGTTCCATCGAAGATGGGCACGCAGCGGAGACTTTAATTATCCCTGCAGTCGACATAGCTAAAACTCCAGGTGGTTAAACCGAATCACACAGAACAAGGGAGTACCTTGCTCTTATATCAATTGAAAGTGCGTTATATCGACTAGAGGGGGTGAATAGGCATTTTTTATGAAAGTCTTCGAAACGTGGAAGTTTCGAAGACAAACGATAGAAATAGACCTATTACCATGCAGCGGAAGGTACACTACACTAGGCAAACCATAGTCAAGTATTCAATGAAGTGAAAGCACTATGACCTATAGCAGCTAGGTAGTTAGGATCAGGTAGGAAGATATTATGAAGCCAAACAGAATACGCAGTCACTCAGTGAAGACAAAAGATAGTGCAATCATACAATGACTTCACAAGGACCAACAGTAAGTAAAGGGAAGGGAAGGATGAAACCAGTGACTCGTTGAAGACAATGATTTGTTAGACCAGTTCGAGTTGCTATGACAACTGTACATCTGGTTAGGGCGGCTAGGTATTTAAACCTGAGGACACACAGTCCCGGACACCCAGTCCTGAACACACAGCTCAGGACACCCAATCCTCACCGTATTCCCCTTGAGCTAAGGTCACACAGACCTCGCCCAATCAGTCTGGTAAGTCTTCAAGGTCGACTCCCAAACCTTCACAGACTTCGTTCACCGGCGATCCATAATGACTCTTGGATGCTCAGAACGTGACGCCTAACCGGCTGGAGGATTCACAGTCCTCAAGTGTAATAAGTCTTCAGATCACACGGACAGGAAGACTTAAGTGATGCCTAACACTCTTTGGCTCTGGGTGGTTAGGGCTTTATCCTCGCAAGGAATTCTCTCTCAAAGGCTTCGAGGTGGGTTGCTCTCAAACGACAAAAGACGTACTTTAACTCTGAGCAGCCAACCGTTTATGGTTGTAGGGGGTGGGCTATTTATAGCCACTAGGCAACCCGACCTGATTCGTCCGAAATGACCCTGGGTCACTAAGGAACTGACACTGTTCCAATGGTCAGATTTCAAACACACACGGCAACTTTACTTGGGCTACAAGCAAAGCTGACTTGTCCGACTCTGGACAAGATTCGCTCTCATAGTCTTCACTTGAAGACATAGGTTTTGGTTAAGCATTACTCCAGTCATTCTGAGTGGTTCTCTTGGACCCCACTTAACAGTACGGTGGTTCCTATGACTCAATAAAGAAGAAAAAAGAACTACGAAAGATCTAAGTCTTCGAGCTCCATAGGCTTCATGCGATGTCTTCTCTTGTCATAGTCTTCAATGTGAGTATCTTCACATACCACCTTTGACATCAATGTCTTCATACATTTTTAGGGGTCATCTCTGGTAGGAAAACCGAATCAATGAGGGACTTCTACCTGTGTTATCCTGCAATTCTCACAAACACATTAGTCCCTCAACTAGGTTTGTCGTCAATACTCCAAAACCAACTAGGGGTGGCACTAGATGCACTTACAGGAATCGAATTTCTCTTGGTGGAAGTGTAGATCGAGGCCTTCTCAGCCAATCCCTAGAAAATCAACAATGGAGCTTAGGGTTGGAAGAGGTGGTCACCACAGAGAATAAGATACCCCTTATATAGTGGAGAGAGAAATCCAACCGTTATCCACTTAACCAGCCCGCGATAAGCGGTACTACCGTGCCTGCCAAGCGGTACTACCGCAAGGCCTTACGGTACTACCGCACACCCTTGCGGTACTACCGCAAGGCAGGGTTGGACAAGCCTGGGAAGGCCGTGGACAGAAAAACGTCCATGGCAAGTTCCGCTGATAACCAAATAGTGCAAAAAGTCCGACACGGTACTACCACTGAAGGCAAGCGGTACTACCGTGCGGGGAGCGGATGTAAAAAATTACATCCGCTCCTACTTCCGTTACTGGTGTTGTGCCGGTCCAGGGCTCACGGTACTATGGCTCCCAAGGAGCGGTACTACCGTGACCACCTGCGGTACTACCGCAAAGGCATGTGGTACTACCGCTCCGAAGAGCAGTACTACCGCAAGCCTCAGAATAGCAACAGATAGGAAGACTTCTTTTGCACAGACAAGAAGAAACGAAGGATGCTCCAAGGTGCTAAAGGAAAGGCGGTGCAAAGAGGAGTAAACGTGTACGTCATGATTTCACCCAAACCTTTCCAAAGCGGACCCCCTCTTAATAGTACGACTTTCCTATGACTCAAATCCACCGAAAAAGGAACGTAGAAAAATGCCGTCTTCAATAATCTTCGAGGGGCTCCTAACCGTCTCGTGCCTAGTCATGAAATATCTGAAATACTCGAGACATACGATTAGTCTGCAAATGCATTGTCATCAATCACCGAAACACCTTAGGGATAAATATGCCCTTACACGTGTCTACGGCTTTGGGAGGCATTCCGATCGGTCGGGTAGTGACAACCTTTCATGGAGGAAAGATGGGAGTAGGTCGGGAGGAGTGGGAGTAGTGGAAAAGGGTCCGGAGGTGACTAGCCCTAGCAAAGTGCTGGTGAAGGAGGGGAACCCGAGGAAGATCTCATTCACTGATAAACCCACTAAGACACGCCGGGATGAGGTTGCACCAAGTTCTCTTGTGATTAAGGAGAAAGGAGAGGCCGGAGAGGATGGTGGAGGCATGGAGGTAGATTGGGGCAACAATGGAGAGAGTGGCGATGATTGGTAGCATGGAGCAGGAAGCAGGGGGAGAGGGAGTTAAGGGCGGCAAGGGAGGTAAAGGAAGGGGACCAGGAACGTTCAAGAGGAAAGGAAGAGCTAGAAAGGAGGGAGGAGTGGCTATGTCTCAACTAGGAGCTGGGGATAGAAGGAAGAGATCGCATGGGGAGGAGGAGGAGGTGGATGAGGCGGGTAGGGAAACAAAAAAGGAAAGGAGGAATGAGGCATACATGGGCGAGGAAAAACAGACCGCATCGATCAGCAATACATCGGCCGGGCTACAAGAGCAGCCCCGCCAGGAGCCATGAAAGTAATAAGTCGGAACTGCCGGGGACTTGGGAATGTCCCGGCAGTTCACGCACTCCTAGACCTTGGGAGAAAGGAGGATCTCGACATTCTGTTTTTGGACAAAACTAGACTGACAGCGGAGGAGATGGAGTGGCTAAGGTGGAAGCTCGGGCTCGCGAGCATGGTTGCGTGGAATCCGGAGGGGAGGAGTAGGGGGTGGCGCTGTTTTGGAGAAGACGGGTACATGTAAATATCAGATCAATGGGAAGGAGACATATAGATGCAGATGTGATGGCCGAGAAGGGTGTGTGGAGGCTAACGGGGGTGTATGGAGAATCGCAGTTGGATAGAAAGGTGGAAACATGGTGGGTTTTACAAACGCTAAAGCAGCAACACCAAGATGGGAGGGCGTGGCTGTGTCTTGGCAACTTTAATGAAATCTTGAGTAATGATGAGAAAGTGGGAGGGGTACCAAGAAGCCAAGCTTATATGGACCGATTTAGGGAAGCCCTCACTTTATGTGATTTGCAAGACATAGGCTTTGAAGGTGACATGTTTACGTGGAGAAACCATAGCAAGGACAGCACAACTTACATATGCGAGAGGCTGGATCGGGTGGCAGCAAATGATGAGTGGTGCTTGATACGTCTCCAATGTATCTATAATTTTTGATTGCTCCATGCTATATTATCTACTGTTTTGGACTATATTGGGCTTTATTTTCCACTTTTATATTATTTTTGGGACTAACCTATTAACCGGAGGCCTAGCCCAGAATTGGTGTTTTTTGCCTATTTCAGTGTTTCGGAGAAACAGAATATCAAATGGAGTCCAAACGGAATAAAACCTTCGGGAACGTGATTTTCTCACCGAACGTGATCCAGGAGACATGGACCCTACTCCAAGGAGTCAAAGAGGAGGTCACGAGGGTGGGGGCGCACCCCTAGGGCACGCCCCCTGCCTCGTGGGCCCCTCGGTGCTCCACCGACGTACTCCTTCCTCCTATATATACCTCCGTACCCCCAAACGATTAGAATAGGAGCCAAAAACCTAATTCCACCGCCGCAACTTTCTGTATCCACGAGATCCCATCTTGGGGCCTGTTCCGGAGCTCCTCCAGAAGAGGGCCATCATCATGGAGGGCTTCTACATCATCCTAGCCCCTCCGATGAAGTGTGAGTAGTTTACCTCAGACCTTCGGGTCCATAGTTAGTAGCTAGATGGCTTCTTCTCTCTTTTTGGATCTCAATACAAAGTTCTCCCCCTCTCTTGTGGAGATCTATTCGATGTAATCTTCTTTTTGCGGTGTGTTTATTGAGACTGATGAATTGTGGGTTTATGATCAAGTCTATCTATGAATAATATTTGAATCTTCTCTGAATTATTTTATGTATGATTGGTTATCTTTGCAAGTCTCTTCGAATTATCCGTTTGGTTTGGCCAACTAGATTGGTAGTTCTTGCCATTGGAGAAGTGCTTAGCTTTGGGTTCGATCTTGCGGTGTCATTTCCCAGTGACAGAAGGGGTAGCAAGGCACGTATTGTATCGTTGCCATCGAGGATAACAAGATGGGGTTTATTTCATATTGCATGAATTTATCTCTCTACATCATGTCATCTTTCTTAAGGCGTTACTCTATTTTTAACTTAATACTCTAGATGCATGTTGGATAGTGGTCGATGAGTGGAGTAATAGTAGTAGATGCAGAATCGTTTCGGTCTACTTGTCACGGACGTGATGCCTATATACATGATCATGCCTAGATATTCTCATAACTATGCTCAATTCTGTCAATTGCTCAATAGTAATTTGTTCACCCACCGTAGAATACTTATGCTCTTGAGAGAAGCCACTAGTGAAACCTATGGCCCCCGGATCTATTCTCATCATATCAATCTCCATCACTTTAATCTTTCTTTGCTTTTTTACTTTGCCTTTACTTTTTACTTTGCATTTTTATACCAAAAATACCAAAAATATTATATCTATCAGATCTCACTCTCGTAAGTGACCGTGAAGGGATTGACAACCCCTAATCGTGTTGGTTGCGAGTAGCTATCGTTTTGTGCAGGTACGAGGGACTTGAGTGTGGCCTCCTACTGGATTGATACCTTGGTTCTCAAAAACTGAGGGAAATACTTACGCTACTCTGCTGCATCATCCCTTCCTCTTCGGGGAAAACCAATGCAAGCTCAAGACGTAGCAGTGCTCGCAATACCCTAACTTTGGAGTAATAAACAGAGACCCACGACACTCGGACCACAGACCGGTTGTGGTACACACAGAGCAAGGAGATGAAGAAGGGATGGTTCGGGATACCGGTTTTCGGTTTGAGGCCTGGTGGATGCAGGAGGAGGGATATGATTAAGTAATAAAGCAGGCATGGGAGGAGAGCTAGACAGAGGGAGGAGGGGAGGTGTCTAGGGCATTGACAAGAGTGGCGAGGAGGTTGACGAAGTGGAATAAGGAGGTTGTGGGACAGTTGGGGACAAGGTTGAAGAAGGCAAACTGTGAACTGGAGAAGTGGAGATATAGAGACATCATAGAAGAGAAGGTAAAAGAGGAGGCATGGTGGAGAGGGGAGGTAGCAAGGCTGGAAGAACTAATGCATATTAAGTGGAGGCAAAGAGCACATGTCTGGTGGCTCAAGGAGTGGGGGGGAATATGAAATTTCTGCACAAGTGCGCTACAGCAAGAAAGAAGAATAACAAGATAAAGGAGTTGAGGAGAGAGGATGACTCGGTGGTGAAGGAGGGACATGAGATGACTAATTACGTATGTTCATTTTTTCAGGATTTGTTCACCACCAAACAAAGTAGAAGGATGGAGGAACTAGCACAAAAAGTCCAGGCACAGGTTACACCACAAATGAACGAGTTCCTGGAGAGGGAATTCACACGTGAGGAGGTCAAAGCTGCCCTGGATCACATTGGCAACTTGAAGGCACCAGGGCCGGATGGCATGCCATCGTTGGTGTATAAAAAACATTGGTGCATGATGGGAGATAAGATCGCTGATGAGGTGCTGCACGTGCTCAATGGTGGACCGATGCCGGAGGGCTGGAATGATACTTATGTGGTCTTGATACCGAAGGTGAAAAACCCAAACAGAATAAAAGATCTAAGGCCCATAAGCATGTGTAATGTGTTGTACAAACTTGTCTCCAAGGTGCTGGCCAACAGGCTGAAACTTATCTTGCTTGAAGTGATCTCAGAGAACCAAAGCGCATTTGTACCCGGATGCTTGATCACAGATAATGTCTTGATTGTGTATGAGCTCTCACACATGCTGCTGAACAAGAAGAAGGGGAAGGAGAGCTATGCAGCGATCAAAGCGGACATGAGCAAAGCATATGATAGGGTGGAATGGGGCTTCCTCAAGGTGATGCTGGAGAGGTTGGGGTTCTCTGATGCTTGGGTTGGATTGCTAATGAAGTGTGTCACTACCGTACGTTATCAGATAAAGGTCAATGGTGTTCTTACGGAGCAGTTTATACCGACCCGGGGCTTACGGCAAGGGGATCCACTCTCGCCGTAACTATTTGTTATCTGTGCCGAGGGGCTATCAGCGATGCTGCATGCTTCTGAGAGGGAGGGGAGGCTCTCGGGTGTCCGAGTGTGCCAAGGGGCACCCACTATCACCCACCTCTTCTTCGCAGATGACTCTGTCCTAATGATCAAAGCAGATAGTGGTGAAGCCGGTGAGCTGAAGAGAATTTTGGACCTATATGAGGAATGCTCTGGACAATGCATTAAGAAAGAGAAGAGTGCAATAATTTTCACTGCCAATACCCGGGCGGAGCAGAAGGAAATTGTGAAACAAGGTACGGGAATCTCATGTGAAACATGGAATGAACGATACCTTGGACTACCTGTGTATGTGGGAAGATCGCGCAAACAGATTTTTGCATATATCAAAGACGCCATCTGGCGACGTATGCAAGGCTGGAAGGAGAGACTCCTAGACAAGGTTGGGAAGGAAGTGCTTGTTAAGGCAGTAGCACAAGCCATCCCGACATATGCCATGGCATGCTTCTATCTCACAAAAACTCTATGTGAGGAGATAAGATCACTCATTGCAAAATTTTGGTGGAGCCAGCAGGATAATGAGTCCAAGATACATTGGATTGGTTAGCCAAAACTGACACAGTCTGAGGTGCATGGAAGTTTAGGGTTTAGAGATATCCACTCCTTCAACATTGCGATGCTGTCATGACAGATATGGCGTCTGATCCAAAGGTCGGAGAGCCTATGTGCACAGTTGTTGAAGGCCAAGTACTATCCCGACGGCAATATATTGAACGCAGCACCGAAGGACGGCATCTCTTACACTTGGAGGAGCTTGCTCCATGGACTAGAGTTGGTAAAACAAGGCTATATATGGCGCATTGCTGATGGGCAACAAGTTAACATATGGGAGGACCCTTGGCTGCCTAGAGCTTGGTCGCGCCAAGTCCAAACACCGAGGAACGGGATCCTACTAGACAAGGTTCATGAGCTCATAAACCCTCTAACTGGGCAATGGGATGAAGACCTGGTTAGGGACATCTTCGTTCCCCAAGATGCAAGCATGACCCTTGGGATTCCGTTGAGAGACGGCACGCAAGATTTCATCGCATAACATTTTGACGAGAAGGGTGTGCATTCAGTGAAACAGGCATATAAACTGCATGTCAAAATGAATGAGATCACGAGTGAGCTGGAGGCCGGCAGGAGCGGAGATGTGCATGGGTCGCTTGATGCTTCTGAAAGCACGTATTGGAGCCGAATTTGGAAGATGTCGTGCCAAAGCAAGACCAAAATGTTCACATGGCGGCTAGCACACAACTCGCTTGCTATGCGTACCAACCTTGCGGTGAGGGGGATGGAGATTGAGGGCACTAGTTGTCCTCTATGTGCCAGGAACGCCGAGGATGGTGGGCACCTGTTTATAAGATGCAAAGAAGTGAAAAAAGTCTGCCGTGCAATGGGCATGGAAGCTGTGAGAAGTGACTTAGAAAGATACAACGCAGTGGGAGATGTCATGGATCACATATGGACGCTCAAAATGGAGGACAAAGTGCAGATTTTGTACTTCTGGTGGGAGTGGTGGAATGAGCGGAACAGGGCTAGGACGAATGAGAAGAGAATGCGGCCAGAGGAGTTCGTGCACCGGACCAAGCTTGCCACCATGGAATATTGGGATATTGTGGGAAAGCAGAAACAACAAAGTCCTAAAGAGAAGGTTAAATGGTGGGTACCAGATGATGGGATCCTCAAGTTCAATATTGATGGAGCACACATGCCGAGGAGCACCTATTCTGCCTGGGGGTCATTGCCCGTGACCATACAGGGGACGTGGCAGCTTGCATGGCTGGGAAGAGCGAGCATGTCTATGATGCCTTCGCAGCTCAACTGCAAGCAGCCGCGGCTGCGATGGAGCTCGCCACACATCTTGGAGCGATCAAGATCTGTATAGAAACGGACTCACAACTATCGCAGGCGGCACTCATGCAGAAGGAGCCAAGCTTCACAGCGTATGCATCCGTCCTGGAAGACCTGAAGATCCAAATGAGGCTATGGTTCTCAAGATGTGAAGTTATTGCATGTAGAAGAGAGGCCAACTGTGTTGCGCATGAACTACCTAAACTTGGCTATGAATGTAATGTGAATGAACCTACTGTGTGGGAGGTTGATGTCCCGCCATCTGTGGCTGGTCCTGTACTAGGCGATTTGCCTAACATGGTTGAGTAATAAAGCAATTGCTTTGACCCTAAAAAAAAAAAGCTTTGCAATTGTTAAGAACTAGACAATACCTCACATATTATAATAGAATTAAATATTTGATTTCTAAATGTTGTATAGAATATAAGTTTAATCCCTAAGATTCTAAATATGTGAGATTCTTTCCCAGAAATACAAAGACAAAATCTTAACTGAAAAGGTTAAACATATCACAATTAAGTATGATGGGATTTAAAATCCATTTACAACACAACAGTGCATGTTGCATGGTAGGTAGACACTTGTAATTATTTTAAAAATCAAACAGCATTTTTTTCAAAAATAATTATAATAACTTTGATGATGTGAAAAAAACAAAAATACAGTAAAATACCTATTTGATGGTTATATATAGACCTGCTCACGAAAGATGCCCTGCAACTAGCACTACGTGTCTTCTCTCAAGAAAGAAAGAAAAAAACTAGCACTATTTGTACGTCACTGGCTCATTGGTCAGTGGTCACTAGAAGCATCTATGCAAGGGTGGCAGCCTATATTACTACAGTAGCAATATGCTCTTCACACTAGTATTGTTGAATGCATGCACGGAAGCATTCTTATTTTTCCCAAAAAAGTTAGTGCACTGTAAAAAGTGTACGCATGGTAATATTGCTGTTTGTTGAGAGAAATATTCAAACAACCAATAGAAAATTTACCTACAAAAAGATAGTAGAACATTTAGATTTAGATTTTACTTTATTTTTCTTAACAGGGCGATAAGTTTTTAAAAACATTGTGCGGTCCAGAACACACAAATGACATAGAATTTTTAAGAAAACGCCGACTTAAAGGTTTCGAGAGGTGAAAATTATAATATCAAACTAACTTTATCTGTATTTCAAGTTTGATTTAAAAAAAACTAGAAGATTTCCCAAACACGTCAATAACATTTCATTTGGAATAAAAGTATATGATTTTTCTAATGCATTCTTCATATAGAAATTCATTGCGCTGCCATGGTTTGATACAAATAGTAGAAAAAGTTCCACAAGTTCTCACTAGAAATGTTTCACAAAAAGAAAAGGAAAAAGTTCCCACTAGAAAGTCGAATGTACTTTTGAAAATTACATGATAATTTTATTATAACATACTCCCTCCGTAAACTAATATAAGAGCGTTTAGAACACTATTTTAATGATCTAAACGCTCTTATATTAGTTTACAGAGGGAGTAGGATATGTACTTTTAATTTAAACGATTTAGTATTGTAATCGCACTCACACATAAAAATCTAACGTGCAAAGCACATAGAAATTACTGGTACAGTAAAATACCTATTTGATGGCTATATATAAACTTGCTCACCAAAGATGCCCTGCAACTAGCACTACGTGTCTTCTCTCAAGAAAGAAAGAAATAAACTAGCACTATGTATCACGGACGAGACTTGCCTGCTCCTTCAGTGTGCGCCCATCCGTGCTCCCGCATACGTGACATGATTTGATTGAAACAAAATAAGGCCCGGCCCCATCCTCTTAAAATCAGGGGGAAGATGATTAGATTAGAAAGAAAAAAGAGAAAAATACAGCCGTAGGATGAAGTGGAAGCACGGATGGAAGCATGAGGAGGAAGTAGGCAAACCGGATCCATGTATCACCCGTATGCATGTAACACGTCAGTGGCTCACTGGTCGTGGTCACTACGGCTAGACTGATCAATACATGCATGCATGCATGTCATCCCTGGTCCAGCTGCATTAGTGTGTAGTGCGAGCTAGGTTCAGCGCAACGAGATTGCGGTTGGATCTTCGGTGTAACTGCTCGCCCGCTGCTCATCTGAAGCCGGCCTACATCAAATCCGTATGTATGCAGCTGGCAGAAGCACGAGGAGAGGAATCAGTTGAGCTCAAGGACACGCAACCTAGGTGCTTGCTTCATGTTAAACAAACTTTAGGCATGTGATCTTCATGCTTGGTCATTTGCATAATGAAAGCGTGTGAATAGCTTATATGTTGGGCCCTATAAATTGAGCTGGTGTCCAACCTCAGGCCCAAGATAAGCTTTGTCTTTTGCAAAAAAAAGGTGAGCTTTGTCCATGGAGTGATATAGAAAATGACATGTTTTATATGTGTCATCTTCTGTATGAGTTGGGATGTTAGAGGATAACTGATATGTCACACCAAGTCCACACGTACACCTTTGAACATATTATTCCTCCGTCGGGTTACTGTTGTGATGGGTGTGTCTCTATCACCCCTAAGGCCGGCCAACGAGCCACCAAAGAAATAGCTCATGACATATGTGTTGAAGTCGCCATCGTCGGTGAAGTGTGATGTGAGGCGTCAGAAGAAATTATTATCACCGAGCTTAGAAACCAATGATAGCGCACGTGTACCAAGCCCGATAACGCCGGACATGCCCCTGACCGGCCCGACAACGTCAAACGCGCTTCCAAGGTCATGTAGGTAGATGTATTCGGTCTCTGTGATGCACCCAATGTTGATGATTGCGTTCGCCGTGCCGAACATGAGTACATCGACTCCAAGTGAACTGGCTAACTTCTCTCATTCTGAGGCTACCAACTAAGTCTTCAACCACGCCTAGCACTCTCGAGTGGCGCTTTGCTTTTTTTTTTTGAGGATCAACGCTGCCGCATGTTTATTTAACCAGCGTAGCTGGGAATGTCGTCAGCGATTACAGGTAGAACAAAGTCAGGGGGAGACCCCAGCCACACCTTACACAACTCATCGCCCACACCTACCCTAGCAAGCTTATGCGCAGCAACATTTGCAGAACGACGAACCCAGTCGACACGATACTCCAAGCAGGTATTGAGCAAAGCTTTTATCTCTTGAATCCACGGCCCCACAGTGCTCAAGCACCTCTCAGGTTTCAACAGCTGCTGGACAACAGCTTGGCAGTCGAGCTCAAGATGAACACGTTGAATACCTAGCTCAACAGCGAGTTGCACACCCCGTCGGCAAGCAAGGATTTCAGATACTGCAGGATCCGCCGTGTTGGGGAAAAAGTGGCATACCCCAGCCCTGAAAGCACCATCATGGTCTCGGAGGACAGCGCCGCCGCCACCTGAATTTCTCAGCTTGGAAACAGCCCCGTCAGAGTTCACTTTTACCCACCCTTGCGCTGGCGGTTCCCAGGCCTAAACATGTGGAAACTTCGGAGCTTTGGCCACTGCAGCATTGATGTCGCCCCACTCCACCAAGTGCGCATGGACCCTATCGACCACCTCCCTGGGGTGAGCGATCTTAACGCCCTCACGAGCTTCATTATGGGCAAGCCACAAGCCGTAGGTAGCATGAATGAAAGCTTGTTTCTCCTCCTCAACAGCGTTTGCGAAGAAGCTCAGAAGCCAGGCTGACAATGCCTTCTGGGAGTCAATGGGAACCGGTGGTACTGCCACCGTGACGCCTTCTCTGAAGACAGGATTTGCCAAAACTGAGAGGAGTGGGGACACAACCAGAACCTGTCAAGAACTGTTTCCTCCCTCTCGCAAGCAGTACAAAAAATACCAGGCTTGATCCGGCGACGATGAAGCTCATGACCGACCGCCAAACCATTCCGAATCATCCTCCAAACGTGGATCTTAGCCTTCCCCGGCGCATTTGAACTCCATAAACCAAGATATCCCTTATGATCATGAACCGAAGACGATGAGGCCGACTGTCCGGACCTCACTCTTCCTAGAGAAACAGCCAAGTGATATGCCGATCGCACACTAAACACGCCATTCTTGGTGCCATTCCAAGCCAAGTACTCATCAGTTCCTACACCCCCACTACAACTTGCTTGATATCCTCAGCATCAGAAGGAGTGAACATGGCCCCAACCTTGTGCAAATCCCAGCTAGACCCTTCCTCATCCAGCAGATCAGCTACCTTAGTAATCCCCGGCAGATATGTTTGGCCCAGTGGCCGTAAAGAGCCCTGCCGCGGGATCCAATTATCATGATGAATATTGACACTGCTGCCATCCCCAATACGCCATATCAACCCCTCTTTCAGGAGATTTCGACCATGCAAAATACTTCTAAAAGTGAATGACGCATTAGAAGGACATGTAGCGGACAAGATAGAACATTCCTTGAAATATCTGGCCTTCAAAACACTTGCCACCAAGCTGTTTGGAGCAGTCAAGAGGCGCCGAGCTTGTTTCGCCAAGAGAGCTTGGTTGAACTTTTCAGGGTCCCGGAAACCCATTCCACCCGTACGCTTCGAGTCACACATCTTCTCCCACGAGACCCAATGCACCTTCCTTTCACCATTTATCGCACCCCACCAGAATTTGGAAGAAGTCCGGCATGTTTTCTTTGTGAGGTGGAAACAACTCATAGTGAAAGTTGGAGTAGCTTGGAGTCCCGATTTGACAAGGACCTCTCTGGCCTTCTTTGACATGCCTTGCCCTTTCCAGCCCGTAACCTTGCCCTTTGAGCACTCGGTGACATATTTGAAGGTACCTTCCTTGGATCTTCCCACCTGAGTAGGAAGCCCAAGATATCTCTCACTCAAGGCTTCAGAAGAAATCCCAATCTCATCCTTGAGCACAGTCTTGAGCTCCTCCCCACATCCCTTGCCAAAGTAGATGGAGGACTTCTGCATATTCACCCGTTGGCCCGACGCCTTCTCATATTTCAGCAGGATCTCCCATAACGTGTGCATGTTCTCGCTCGACCCCTCCAGAAAAACAATGCTATCATCGGCGAAAAGCAGATGTGTAACATGGGGGCCAGTGCTCCCAAACGTAACACCCTTGATCTTCCCCTCCCCTTGAGCTCGCTGTAGCATGGCAGAAAAACCCTCCACACAAAAAAGGAACAAGTAGGGGGAGAGAGGGTCACCCTGTCGAAGGCCTCGAGAGGGAAGGAAAACCCTGGACCGACCACCATTGAGCTTGACACAAAACTTGGCAGATTTGACACATCTCATGATTATCTGCACCCACTGGTCAGCAAAACCAACTTTGTGTAACATTTGCTCCAGAAAACACCACTCCACCCTGTCGTAGGCTTTCATCATATCCAATTTAACCGCACGGAGAGGTTTCTTGCGCTTCCTGGTATGGATCGCATGCACGCACTCGTAGGCCACAAGAACATTACCAGTAATCAGCCGGCCCGGCACAAAAGCACTCTGTTCCTCTGAGATAAGTAAAGGCAGAATGTTCTTGAGCCTATTTGCCAAGACCTTGGTAGCTATCTTGTACAGCACGTTACAGAGGCTTATGGGCCTAAACTGAGAGAGAAGCTCCGGTGAGCTAATCTTAGGAATCATAACAATAACAGTGTCATTAAAAGCATCCGGCGTGGCTGCCCCTGCCAGGAACTCTTTAACCGCACGACACACATCCTCCTTAATCAGAGCCCAGTGGCGCTGATAGAAGAGGGCCGGAAGGCCATCGGGGCCCGGGGCCTTGGTCGGACCCATCTGGAATAGGGCCGCCTGTATCTCCTCATCTGTGATCACTGAAGTTAGCCTCTCATTCATCGCCCCATCCACCACCGGAACAATATTGTCCAGAATATCGTTAGCCCCTTGAGAGCCATCCGACGTGAATAGCCGCTCATAAAAGGAAGAGTCTAGTTCCCTCATCTCATCGTTAACAGTACATCTGGAACCATCCTCCCGCCTCAGAGCTTTAACAGTGTTCTTCCTCTTCCGGTGAGTTGCCCGGTTTTGGAAAAACTTTGTGTTCGAATCCCCCGCTTTGAGCCAGTCCACATGCGAGCGCTGTCTGTACATGATCTCCTCCTGCTCGTAAAGCTCCCGAAGCTGCGACTCAATATCCCGGACCTCCAGTGAGTGTCCGGGCATGCCGCCCCTCGCCTTTGCCTCCACCAGCTGAGATTTTAGCTTGGAAATCTTCCTTCGAATGGATCCAAAGACCTCCCGCGCCCATTTTTGCATACTACCCGAGAGGTCACCAAGTTTCTTCCACACCCCCATAAGACTCTAGTCTCCCGAGCTCGCCGCCAACCAAGCCGTCTCCACCATGCCTTTGTATTGATCATGCCTCGTCCAGGCCTCCTCATATTGGAATGGCCTCAGGCCCCTTACATTCTGGCCCGAATCAGTCTTCAAAGCACGCACCACAATAGCTTGGTGGTCGGACTCCTCCGTCATCACATGCTCAACTTCTGTAGCTGGGAAAAGATTCAGAAACTCACGGTGCAAGTAGCTCTATCAAGACGCACCTGGATGTTCTCGGCACCATCCCTCTTATTGTCCCACGTAAATGGGTAGCCCGAGAAGCCCAAATCTGCCAGACCACATTCTGTTAAACAATCCTGAAAATCCTCCATTTGAGAGAAGTTGCGAGGGTTCCCTCCTTTCTGGTCGGAATGGAAGAGGGCCTCATTGAAATCACCCAAGCAAATCCATGGTAGATCATCCTGAGCACGGAGAAAACGAATTGCATCCCATGACTTATTTCAGTTGTCCGTTTTTGGTTCCCCATAGAATCCAGTGACTCTATAGGATTTTCCTTGCCAAATCATTTTAGTATCTATGAAGTATTGGCACCATGGTCTGACAGTCACCTGAACATCGTCCCTCCACCACATAGCCAGCCCACCACTCCTCCCCACACAGTCTACCGCAACACCATGCTTGAAACCCAAGCTGCATTTCAATCTATCCATAGCTCTAGCCGTTTGAGAGTCTCACATAAAAACACAACGGCAGGATTGTAGGATCGGATGAGATCCCTAAGCTCGCCTACTGTCGAGGTCAATCCCAACCCTCGACAGTTCCAGGCTAAGAGATTCATGGCGTCCGGCGGCCCCGCCTCGCAGGGTCCGCTGATGTGTCATCACGGTCAGAGATGCGTTCAAACACACTAGCCGTCTTCCGCCTAGTATCGCGAATGAAACCATCTCAGGAAGCAAACCTGTCCATATCCTCCTTAGCAACCCAAACCTCCTTAGGGCCTCGCTTCTTACTGCCATCTTTAGCTCGCTCGTATGAACCACCCCGCAGCACTTCCTCATGGTCTTGCCTTAATTTTCTGACATAAGTACCCTGCCTCCTCTCCCTCCTATCACCCCAAAACCCTCTGCGCCCATCTGAGGCCCAATCTTGCTCAGCACGGCTTCTGCATGGCCCATGCACATCGGCCTTTCCCTTCCGTTCCCAGTCCTTCTGTCGCTGCTGATGTTCTTCGGCTTCATAGCGCTGTTTAAGGAGACTATCCCGCTTCTCCCGCTCCCTGCGGCTTTCAAGGCCCTGGCGCAAATCCACATTCTTCCTCGGTTCCATGCCCCCAGTGCGCGCCCCTGGGCTGTTGACTTCCATCGCGCTCGACCGCTGACCCACACTAGTGTGCAAGCCCGCAGACCTCGAGAACTCAGAATTCAAGTTGTGCCGGGTATGGGGGTCACTCCTGCCAGAGGACCCCAGTCGGCCAGCTTCGAAAACACCAACACGGCCAGTGCCTGAAAAACTGTTACTGCTCGCCGTGGCCCCCTCCGAGTGCTCTTTCCCCAAATTGTTCCTGCCGGGAGATGCCCAAAGCCAACCCCCCCATTGAGAGGGTGGGCCTGGTGGGGGGTCACAGACACCTCCGACATGAGCCAGCCAACCACATTCGAAGCAGAAATGGGGTATCTTCTCATAAAAGAAGTCAAACCAGTCCCCTACCTTATCCTCTAGGGAGGTTTTGAGGTAGAAACCCCGCACAAGAGGCTCAAACATAGATATCTTTGTTCTAACCCGCAGGCAATTACCACGGGCAAAGCCATCCCTGTCCACATCCACCCTCACCGTCGACCCCAGCCAGTTGCCAAGAGCCTTACCAAATTCCTCATTCCTCTTGTCCGGAGGGAGATCGGTGACCCGGACCCAGATATCCACCCTGTCAAAGATCATCTCAGATGGCCTAATATCTCCCTCATACTCCTTAATGATGATCACATTCAAATCAAACTGCCAAGGTCCACTGAACATTGCCTCTTTCCAATCTCCCTCGCTTCCAAAGTGAACCACAAAAATATTGTCACCCATATTCCTGAACTGGGCTTCCTTGTGCAATCCCCATGCCCTCCTCATAGCACGTTCCATGGCAGAGTAGTTCATCGGGCGGGGAGAGCAAACCTTACCAGCTATTGACCACTTCAGGTTTTGTGTCATCGGCTTCTTCGAATCCAGGAAGAGAAAACCTTCCGCCTCCTTATCCATCAGAGCCATTCCGCCCAACCTCGCCGAGAGGCTCGCGGTAGGGTCCGGCGTCTTGCATCCAGCCGGTGACCGGGCTGCACCCCCCGCAGCCTGAGAACTTGTCTTCGGCGGAGGAGAAACCATCGTCGTCTGCACCCCAGCCTCAGGCCGCGGCGTCCCCTTCGAGTTGACCCCGGCTGCCACAGAAGAAGTCGGGTGGCCCTCAGACCTTGACGCAGCCGCCGCCCCTCTCTCAGATGCGATCTTGTTGATTAATTTCCGTTCTGGCAAATTTCAGGCGCTCGATATGTCTTGTTTTAGCAAAGGTCATGCCGGAATTTTCCGTGAATTTTGGCATGACTTGTGCTAGAATATGTAGGAAATATCGAGTGGCCTGGATAGTCAACCCGTGATGAATAATGAACCCGTGATGAATAATGAACAAGCTGAGAGTTTTAATTGTACAAGTTTAATCTTTGAATTATGAACATAGGAAATGTCGTCGGACGAAGAAGGTCCCGGGGAGTGCTCCTGGTGCGGCGACAACCGGGGTTTCTGCGACAGGCCTCACCTGGACGAAGGTCGGCGCTTCAGCATTAAGCTCAAGGAGGCCTTCGATTGTGATACAGTAAGCTACGACGCAAAGTGTTCTTTCATAATTAAGCTCACTTCTACTACTTCAACGTTTAATTTTCGTCTTTTACAATTCGACTAGCTTATCCCATGCCATGCAAGACGCTATGTCTTGAAGAGGATGGGTTTTGAAGATCATGAGAGGAATGAAACAAAGAAAATTAACCTAAGGACCCATCATGGTACGGATTTTGAGGTAAATCTATACAATTCTGAGAGCGTATCCCATTTTGGTTGCCCGGGTTGGGAAGCACTTTGCAAGATGTATGATTTTCAAGAGGGTATGTTTGTCACCATGGATCTTGGTGATCCTGACATCGACCAAGACAATTTGGACATTTGGGTCCTTGTTGATACGTTTCCAATTCTACCGCTATGTGAGTTCCTCAAACATAGTTATTAAGTAATTTATATTGTTTATTTCAAAATAGTTGACAACTTATTTCCATTGATACTTACTTTCATTCTTCAAAGAATGTGCGGAAGATGGTAGACAAAACCAACCACACCGATGGCTCTGAGTTAACTTATCAAGAGAAAAGTCATCTGGTCGCATATTGTACTGATCTTGAGAATTACAATGCCTTTTATCGAACTTCTCCAAATTATGGTCAATACGTGCCACTAGTGCACGTGTTGAACCACGATAACTTCCATGGAGATATCCTAGTAAGATTTTTTATTATTACGACATCTGTGCATCTTTTGAATACTTCTAAAACTGAACTACATTGCTAACTATGAAGTTATTACTATGTTTTTCAACAGAAAATCCCGATGGATTGTGTGCCTCATTTGATGTATCAGAATGGTCGCCTTGATATTTTGAACATACAGTCAGGTCGTCCTACGAATCTCACATGTCCATACCGTATTTCTAAAACCGGTTTACACATGATAATCAAAGAATGGAAAAAAGTATGGACAGTCGTAAGGAGGTTCTTGGAAGCAACATTGTGCGAAAGGCAAGAATTGGAGACAGGATAATCTCCATTCTCCATAATGGAGAGTCAGGGGCTATCTTGTTTTATGCTATTTCACCTAAGATAATATAGTAGGTCCTAAGAGAATATAGTAGGTCCTATGAGGTACAATATGTTCATAAGAGTTGATGATGATGAGTAGTTGTGATTATGTCTAGTGACCAACTTGTAGGTGATGTCTCATTGATGAAAACGATGATCATGAGGAGATGTTATATGACAATAATTTATTATGATGATAAGTTGTTAATGATATGATGATGATGATGATGATGATGATGATGATATATTATATCATTGGGTGAAAGAACCGCGAATTAGTTTCAAGTGGATGTCCATCCACTTGAAACTAGTCCATGGTTCATTCTCCCAGTGATGTAATAACTCATTATGATGTAAAATCATTCTCTAAATTGCTGCGGTATGAAAACTTGTATAAAGGTGTATGAATACAACATGCAATAAAAAAGAATTACGGAATAATAGTAGTAGCGCGTGCTAGGAGAAGCACTACTACTAATTACCAGTAGCACTTATAGTAGAAAGCGCTGCTACTAAGTCGATATAGCAGTAGCGTGGTCCAAACCACACTACTGCTAACCTTTAGCTGTAGCGCCTTACTAGTAGCGTTGCACCCCGCGCTACTGATAGGCTTTAGACACGCGCTACTGCTAGCGTTTTCCCTAGTAGTAAAGGCATGATCATGGTAGCGTCATAAACAATCATTAGGTTTTGTGATAATGCCATCAACCACGCCCTAAAATTTATGATCGTTTTACGTCGTCTGATGTTTGGCATGTTCAAAATTTTAATTTTAATTTGAACTATGTCATTTGCAAAGGGAATTTTAGAATGTTGTTAGAATTATTTATCTTTGCATTATCGTGGTGGCAATGTAATTATAAAGTATATTAACATTGTCGAGCATGTACTAGAAAAGAGAATAATGGAAAAATGGGGTGACAGGCTTCCATTGGATACTCTCGCGGTTTACCCATCCAACACGCACGCACGCACGCACACACATACACACATTATTTTTTGGGAGACTCACAAATGAGGGAGTTGACCTTACACCGAGGGTGCGTACATAGTCTCTCTACTCAATGCTTCCCTCGCGCTACCACATCGTTGGCAAGACCACGCTCATGTGAAGCACATTGCTTGACCATAGTAAAAGCTAATCCAAGCCAGTTTCGACCTTGGTCTGGACGCAGTACACTAGTTGCCCCTTGCTACCGTCGGAACTTGTCCTACTACAATTCCTGCAGCCGCGCACCGCCCACGACGTGCCGTGCAACTACTGTAGCTTGTGAGCCACCGATCACATCAACCGTGCCATCTATGAGTTAAGGATATTAGAGGACAACTGATATGTTACTCCCTGCTCGCATGTGACATCAACAAAGTTACAAATATGTTTGATGTGCCCAGTCGTGGTAGAACCATGAATCCACATATTGGTTCTTATGCAATAGGGTATCTCATGAGGTACAATCCACATGCTGATCAACATACCGGTGACGTCGCGGTGCTCCAAACATGTCTGGCGTACGCAAATGGCGTCGCTATCAGCACCGACCTAACGCATCTCATTGTCACGTATACGGGGTCGTGCGAGCTGCTAAGGCATTGGATCAAAGGGTCCAAGGCAGGGAAGTCCGAGCCTTTTGTATAGATCTCCCTGGCTAGACATGTGGCAATAAGTGAACAGTAATTGTACTTATTAACTAAGTATGAACTAGCACATATGCTTGTGCGTTGCAACGGGAGAGATATTTTTTTACGAGAAGTATCGGAGAGATAATTGATGTGTCCATCAAAACGATCTTCATAATGATGGGGCTACAGAGCGAGGAGCTGCGATGTTCTCACGGGTCATGTTTGGCCCACGAGATCTTAATAGTGATGGGGTTGGTCGGAGTGGTGGCCACCACCCAACTTGTGCCTTTTTTTTCTTTGTGTCCGCCACCGTGTCTAGGTTGTGGTTGCCTCCTCATTTTGTGGCAGCACGGCGATCTTCAGGGCATAGTTGCTTTGACCACTCTCTCCTACAATGGCGTAACAGATATAGTGCAAATTGCAGCGAATCCCGTTTCATTGGTATAATCAACACATAACCAGGTAGTCCCTACTTTACCAGGGTTTATACTCTGTAATTGTTTCAGCGATCACTTGCCCACATATTTTTAGTCAGAGCCAAACCAACATATCATCTTTTATTGCCATGTGTCCACAATTTCTTCTAATTATATTCAACAAAAATATTCTTTTTTATTGTCAAATAGCACGTCGGATGCACAACAGCTCAAGTTTGGTCATGCAAGTGGCAGGCATCAAAACGACATGTGTTTGTAAGGCGCGAACGAAAATCCAAAACAACCACTGAGTTGAAGGATCAAACTCACGACCTCAAAAACTCGACCACGTGCTGCTAGCCACTCGAACAAACAACTCCTGCTAACAAATGGCCAGCGCGAATATTTAATAATATACTGTAGCGTACCATTCAAAACATTTTTTTCTCATCTTATTAAACTTATCAAAAAATAAATTAATAATTATGATATCTCGAATATTCTCCGAAACATGAAAATTTATTGAAATTCACAAAAAAATTAAAAATATGAACCTTTTATAAGAAAACGACCAATTTTTGAATATGTGAACAATTTTTGAAAATTAAATATGTTTTCAACATTGAAACAATTTTGAAAAACATGTTTTCTAACACAAGCATTACTTTGAATTTGTGAACGTTTCAATAAAAATGAATATTTTTTTAATTCGTATCATTTTCAAAATGCAATTTACTTGGAAAATATCGAACAATTTTTGAAAACATAAAAAACAATTAAAATGCAAAAAAATTCTATAGTTTTCAATAAATTCTGGAATGGGAATGAAAATCAAAAATTTGGGAAAAAAATTCAAAATGGTAAAAATATAACAAATTCTGGAATTTTACGAAAATTAATCAAAAACTGAAATTCAGAAAAATTGAATTTATGAAAAAAAGGAAAAAACAAAAAGAAACTTGGAAGAGAAAAAAGAAAAAGGAAAGATAAAAGAAAAGGGAAAAAGAAGCAGAACAGAGAAAAAAAATAAAAACGGGCCGTCCCAATACTGGGCGCCATATGCGAAACTTCGTCCATTTTGTACCCAGTACGGTAAATAATGGTTCTCAGCTGCATGGACAGGAAATAAATGGGTTGTGCCTCAGCGCGCGCGGCCACGTACAAAATTTTGGATAAAACTGTTTCTTTTATGGCAGATGGACATACAAAAAATTAGTATCACCTTGGATAGAACAAAAAAATCGATGGTGAACAGATGAAAAAATCAACGAAACGCACCTTGCTTTATTAGTAGGTATAAATATTCAACAAAAATATTCTTTTTTATTGTCAAATAGCACATCGGATGCACAGTAGCTCAAATTTGGCCAGGCAAGTGGCAGGCACCCAAACGACATGTGTTTGTAAGGCGCGAACGAAAATCCAAAACAACCACTGAGTTGAAGGATCAAACTCACGACCTCAAAAACTCGACCACGTGCTGCTAGCCACTCGAACAAACAACTCCTGCTAACAAAGACCAGCGCGAATGTTTAATAATATACTATAGCGTACCATTCAAAACATTTTTTTCTCATCTTATTAAACTTATCAAAAAATAAATTAATAATTATGATATCTCAAATATTCTTTGAAACATGAAAATTTATTGAAATTCACCAAAAAAATAAAAATATGAACCTTTTAAGAAAACGACCAATTTTTGAATATCTGAACAATTTTTGAAAATTAAATATGTTTTCAACATTGAAACAATTTGGAAAACATGTTTTCTAACACAAGCATTACTTTGAATTTGTGAACGTTTCAATAAAAATGAATATTTTTTAGTTTGTATCATTTACAAAATGCAATTTATTTTGAAAATATCGAATAATTTTTGAAAACATTAAAAACAATTAAAATGCGAAAGTTTTCTATAGTTTTCAATAAATCCTGGAATGGGAATAAAAATCTAAAATTTAGAGAGAAAAATTCCAAATGGTAAAAATATAATAAATTCTGGAGATTTTACGAAAATTAATCAAAAACTAAAATTCTAAAAAAATGAATTTATGAAAAAAGGAAAAAACAAAAAGAAACTTGGAAGAGAAAAAAGAAAAAGGAAAGATAAAATAAAAGGGAAAAAATAAAAAGGAAAAAGAAGCAGAAACAGAGAAAAAATAAAAACGGGTCGTCCCAATACTGGGCGCCATATGCGAAACTTCATCTATTTTGTGCCCAGTGCGGTAAATAATGGTTCTCAGCTGCATGGGCAGGAAATAAATGGGCTGGGCCTCAGCGCGTGCGGCCACGTACGAAATTTTGGATAAAACTGTTTCTTTTATGGCAGATGGACATACAAAAAATTAGTACCACCTTGGATAGAACAAAAAAATCGGTGGTGAACGAATGAAAAAATCGACGAAATGCATCTTGCTTTATTAGTAGGTATAGATAGTGATCTCATGTGAACAGTAATCTTTCCCATGAACATTACTATGGGTGAACAGTGCTCTACCTGACAAGTGTTTCTAGAAAATGCAAACACACTTTCTTTCTTGAGCAAATGCAGATACACTTACAAAATGATGGACGTGCCCGCTCGTTGCCTTCCTCACCATCATGGCAGACGATGTGCGCGCTCGATGCCTTCCTCACTATCATGGGGCAGCATGTCAGGTTGAACGTCGACGAGCTCGATGGCGTGGGCTGATGGATGGGGGTCACTTGCTTGGACACATGCATAGAGGTGCCGCAGTTCGCTTGGAGGCCCATGGCCTACCTCAAGGACTGATGTCGCATTGGAGATCAATATTTGCAAAAAGGTTTTCTCGGTTTTGGTAACCTCGACTTCCCAGCCATTTTTTCCGGTTTTGGGACGTTCTCAGAGGTCGTGAACCGTGATTTTTTGTTTTCTATTTTATCTTTTCTCTTGTTCATTTTTTGTCTTCTCTGACTTTTAGTTTATTTTGTCTATTGTTTCTATTTCTAATAAATTTATTTTTTTCAGAATTCAAATTTTGTTCATAACTTTCTGGAATTCCAAATTTGTTACTGATTTTCAAAAAATGTTCATGTTTAAAATTTTGTTCTTTTACAAAAAAAATTGTTCGTGTTTTGACATTCTGAGCAAGTTTGAAAGGTATGAACATTTTTTCTGAAATTTATGTACAATTATTTAAAAAAATATTAGTAGTTTAGAACAAAACAGGAAAACTAGAAACCATAACGAAAACCGTGCAAAAAATAGAAACATAAACCAAAGAGTGAAGGTGTCGAACAAGAAGAAGAAAACAAGGTTGGTAGGCAAATCAGATATGCTTGCCCAACGGTTTTTGTGGCCACACACATAGTGCGTGACGGCTGTAGTTCGAATCCAGCCGAGGACATCCATTTTTTGATGATTAAAAGCAAAAAACTTAAATGGGCTGAGCCCATGTGGGAGGGCTGTTCGCTGGGTATTATACGAACCTACAGCATATACATAAAAAAGTGAGTACAATTTGTGAAAAGTTCATACTATCCTTTATACATTTTGTGTGGGGGTGTACCAAAGCATTGCTCGTATTTTATAGAGTATAAATTCAACCCTTGATATTAACTATGTGAGAATTTTATTTAGAAACACAAACAAAAGTATCCTAATATAAAAAGTTAACACATATCACAATTAAATATGTTGCGATTTAGAATCCATTTACAATGCACTAATGCTTGTTGCATGGTAGATATATAGAGACTCATGCCTAGGTTTGGCGGGTGTTAGTAGACCAAGATAACAAATCCATGACTACAATAATTTTCATTTCCATTTTAAATCAATAAATTCCACATTTTATCCAAAATGCAATCTGAGCAGCAAAATTGTGTTTGGATCTTCAGTATAAGAGAGAATTCCTTATTTAACACTACCATAAAATAAGATGCCCTATTTGACACTGGAAAAATATTTCTGCCCTATCTAACTCCAACTTTAAATTTTGTTCCCAATATAACACTTTCATCTATTTTCTGAGGTAACGGTGTTAAATGGCACATGAAATGACATTTTTGCCTTCAAACATATATATGATCATTAATTGGGTGCGCCCTCTCCTTTCTCTTGTTTCTCCCTGGGTGAGCCCTCTCCTTTCCCTTGTATCTCCTGATGCTTGTGTGTGATGAGTTCCCTGTATGCTTCGTGTGTGAATGATGGGTGTGTGAGTTCGAGAAGTACATGGATGAACCCGGGTACATATGAAACCATTTTGAAAAACACATTTCTAAATTCTAAAAAAATCTAAAAAAAATTGCATGGGTACGTCTCCTTGTTTTATATGCGTGCATAAAGTTTCACAGAAAAATAACTTTTTTATGGCCTGTGCAAAAAAGACAAAACATTATGTCGTGAAACACTATTTAGTAGCACTGAAATTTGTCTTTTTTGCAGAGGCAAAACAAAAAGACATTTTTTTCATAAAACTTTGTGCGGCGCACACACATTTGCGAACTTGTATGTGCGATATTTTCTTTTGATTTTTTTGACATTTTAAAACGTGCTTAAAATGCATTTTATGAAAAGTGGGTGCATATGTCCCTGGATTCAGATGGTGCCCTCTGGTGTGAGTTCCCGTTTGCGATGCCTACAAATAAAACAATCACCTATCTTCTTTTTAATAGAAGTATCTTGCCGGGCTCTATGTGGACTTGTTTTTTTCCCTTTAACATACATACACGGGTGTATGAGTATTCGGGTATGTATGTGTGCTTGCCTGTACGCGTCGTGAGTAGTCGAGTATGTATACGTGTGTCTTCGGCCGCCGCAGGTATTCATGTACATGCAGTAAGTATCGGATGGTCATGATCACGTCATCACCGTGTACTTGCCCACAATGCATGAATGAATCACTAGCATTATTTTTTGAGGGGAGAATGAATCACTAGCTAATGTGCTAGTACACGTGTGTATGCTTGACGTTGTATTTTTCTTTCGTCTTCTTTTTCTACAATGCCAAGTATAAGTATTCTGACATAGCTCCATACAAAACCACTTCAAACAAAATAAAACACAGAGGCATCGGAAAGAGGAGTAAAAAATGTCATATATTAGCTATAGGGGTAATATTGTCATTTCATGTGCAAGTTAACATTAGCTCACAAAACGGATGGAAGTGTTATATTGGAAATAAAATTTAAAGTCGATGTTAGGTAGGGAAGAAATATTTTATCGGTGTTAAATAGGGAAGATGATTTTAAAGTAGTGTTATATAAGGAATTCTTTCTCAGTATAACTGCATGCCTGCAGACAAAGTTACGGTTCTATGTATGCAGCAGCCGGTAGCATGAGGAGATGAATCGGTTGAGATCAGTGACACACAACCTAGCAGCTTGCTTCATGCTAAACGGACTTCGTCACTTTAAGCAGGCAACGTTCATGAATGTCCATTTACATAAAGCATAATAAAAGCGTGAATAACTCATTTGTTGGGCCTATAAATTGAGCTGGTGTCCAGCCTTAGTCCAGAGATAAGCTTCGTTCATGTAGTCATATAGGAAGCGTAATGTTTTATTCATGTCATCTATGAGTTGGAATTTCTCACAAAAAAACCCATATAAGTTAGGATATTAGAGGACAACTGATATGTTGCACCCTGTCCACTCGTACAACCTTTGATCTATGACTTCTCCATCGGTTTATTATTGCCAGGGGTGTGTCTTCGCCACCGCCTAAGCCGTCCAACGAGCTGACAAAGAAGGAGCTCGTCCAGCCGATGGTAAACTTGCCATCGTCGATGAAGTGTGGCATGGGGCCATAGGAGAACTTGCTATGGTCGAGCCAAGAAGGCAACGACAACACACCCCTTCTGAGCACAATAGTGCTAGATGAGCCCTTGATCAAGCTGATAATGTCGGAAGTGACTCGAAGCTCTTGCGGCAAGATATACACGGTCTTTGTGATAAGCTTGGAGGCGATACGGACCTTCTCCGACCTGAACGTGAGTACGTTGGCCCGTCGTGTTAGAGATATCTGTATCTGTTTAAACTCTTTCTTCCTCCTTACTCTTTCTCTCTCGATCATCATGTATCTGGACTTATCCTTGCAATAGTCCAAGACTTGTACGCCACGGCAAGCTTTGCCCTCTATCAATATAAACCACACGCGGCCCTACGGGGTAGAAACGCTTCCACAATTTTTTACATGGTAATCAGAGCCCTTCCTCTCGTACATCTAGCCTACCTCGAATAAAATCGATCTAGTTGATCCCAAAAGAAAGAAGAGAGCCGCCGAGAGGAACCCATGGCAGGCACAGCCGCCAGCACCGCTGCTTCCACCACCGCTTCCACCGCTGCCTCCATAATGGCCTCCACCATGGCGCCCTATCCTTCCAATCCGCAGGCCTCACTTTTGTGGCGTCCTCCAGCTCCATCAACAGCCCTACCTCTCTCGGCGCACCTCCATCAGAGAAGCTCACGAGGACAAACTTCCTTCTCTGGAAGGCCATCGTGCTACCCCAGATTAAGGGAGCACAGATGGAACACTTCTTGGATGCCACAAGCCCGGCGCCTCCTGCCACTCTCACCGTCACCAAGGACGGGAAAGAAGAGCAGATCTTCAACTACGCCCGCACAATCTGGTACGCTCAGCAGCAACAGTTACAAGGTTATCTGATTGCATCTCTCTCCCGTGAGGTTCTTGCCCAGGTGGTGACTCTTCAGACACCGGCGGAAGTGTGGACGGCGATCCATGCTACCTTCGTTGCTCACACACATGCGCAAGAAATCAACAACAAAATCGAGCTTGCTAATCTCCATAAGGGGAACTCCACTATGGCGGAGTATCTCGCCAAGATCAAGGCCCTGGCGAATGAGATCGCCACCATCAACGCACCCCTCACCGATCGGGAGATGACCTCCTATATTCTAAAGGGACTGGACCTCGAGTACAACACCGTGGTGTCAGCCCTTCAAGCCCGCGTCGAGCCCATCACCACCCCAGAACTCTACAGCCAGCTCCTTAGCTTCGAGGCACGCGTCAATCTTCTGCAAGGTACGCATCATCGCCAGTCTTCTATCAACAACGCCTTTTGTGGGCGCGGCAATGGTGGTCGCGGCCATGGTCACCAAGGCCGTGGTCGTGGTGGCGGTCATGGCGGGCGCAGCAACAACCACGGTTCGCCCCGCTCTGGTGGTGGTGATCGTGGGGGTGGCTACAACAACAACAACACCCACGGCTCCTCCTCCAACTCTCGCCGAATCAGGTGCCAGCTTTGCAAGAAACAGGGCCATGAAGTCATTGACTGTTGGCACCGGTATGACGAGGACTACGTGCCTGATGCACGTCTTGTAGCCGCTGCCATCCGGGAGCAAGGAGGAGGTGATGGTGATACGGTCTGGTATGCGGACTCCGGCGCTACGGACCATGTCACAAACGAGCTAGAAAAGCTTGCTCTTCATGAAAGATATCATGGCAATGATCAGATTCACACCGCAAGTGGTGGAGGTATGGAAATTCGTCACATTGGTCAAGCTTCTATTAATTCCCCTAGCCTTAAACGTGATCTACTTCTAAAACATGTCCTTCATGTTCCTCAAGCCGGCAAAAATCTAGCATCTATGTCTCGTTTAACTTCTGACAATAATGTTTTCTTTGAGACTCATCCCACCTATTTTTTCATAAAGGATCGGGCAACGAGGGAGCTCATTCATCACGGTAGATGCATTGGAGGACTTTACCCCATCACATCAAGAGTCTTTAGTCGCAATCATCATTGTCAAGCTTATTCTGCCATCAAGCCCTCACTGGCAAGGTGGCATCAAAGATTAGGACATCCCTCGTCAATAGTAGTCAAGCAAGTAGTCAATAAAGGCAATCTTTCATTGTCGAATAGTTCAAATAATGAGTCTGTGTGTGAAGCTTGTCAATGTGCCAAGAGTCACCAACTTTCCTATCCTATTTCGAATAGTGTGTCTCATGCTCCTTTGGAGCTTATTTTTAGTGATGTATGGGGTCATGCAAGAGATTTTTTGGAAGAAAAAAATACTATGTCAGTTTTATCGATGATTATAGCAAATTTACTTGGATATATTTGCTTAAGTTCAAATCTGAAGTTTTTTCTGTTTTCCAAGAATTTCAAAAACTTGTTGAGAGATACTTCGACAAAAAAATTCTTGTAGTCCAAAGTGACTGGGGAGGAGAGTATGAGAAACTCAACTCTTTCTTTCGCAACATAGGCATTGTTCATCATGTGTATTGTCCCCATGCACATCAACAGAATGGCTCGGCTAAAAGAAAGCATCGTCACATTGTTGAAGTTGGTTTATCTCTTTTAGCTCATGCATCCATGCCACTCAAACATTGGGATAAAGCCTTCATTACGGCTACTTATCATATCAACCGTCTCCCTAGTCGAGTCATTGGCAACACCACTCCGTTAGAACGATTGTTTCATCAAAAACCATATTACAACTCCCTCAAAAAATTTGGGTGTGCATGTTATCCAAACTTGCATCCATATAATCGCCACAAACTTGAGTTTTGCTCCACTCAGTGTGTTTTGCTCGGACATGGTAACCTTCACAAAGGATATAAGTGTCTAGAGATTGCAACAGGCCGTATCTATATTTCTCGGGATGTTGTTTTTGATGAAACACTCTTTCCTTTTGCCAAACTTCACCCCAATGCCAGAGCTTTACTACGTGCTGAAATTTCCCTTCTTCCAGACTCCATGTCAAATTCTGATCACGGGGGTGAATTAATTAGATCTGATCATGTGCAAAAATCCATGGAAAATTTTGATTCTGATGACACTTGTGCAGAAGTAGGGCATGATTTTATGTATGCAGATGTTGCCAAACCGGACGCTGGATCCCAGGAAGATGCTGCATGCAGTCCTATCAGCCGATCGGCACGATCCGAGGCAGATCTACCTGCAGGGGCGGGATACCAGGCGCAGTCTGTCGCTGCAGAGGGGCGGGTGGCCAACAGCCCACCAGGTGCTGAGCCCACCAGCCTAATCAATGCGGGTGTGGATGACTTGTTCGTTGCCACGCGGTCGCTTGTTGGGTCCAGCGGGGCATGCACACCCGACCGCGTCCCTGGCGCTACGCGGAGCAACGCTCTTGGACGGGGAAGCCCGAGACTGATCTCACCTGTCGCATATGCGGCCTTGGATCTGCCGCTAGATGTTGCGGCTGATGCGTCCCGATCTTCTGTGGCGGGATCTCCAGCTACAGAACCTAGCTCTCCTAGATCTTCTGTGGAGAGGTCTACAGCACAAACAGCAGCACCCGTGCTCCTTCTTCGACATACAAGATCTCAGTCAGGCATTATAAAGGAAAAAAAGTACACCGATGGTACTGTCAGGTATGATAAAATCAAGCATGCATTTTTTACTAGCACCGGTGAGCCAACTCATTTGCATGATGCCCTTGCTCATAAAGATTGGAAGAAGGCTATGGATAGTGAATATGATGCACTTGTTAAAAATAGAACTTGGCACTTAGTTCCACCAAGAAAGGATGATAATGTGATTGATTGTAAGTGGGTTTATAAAATCAAAAGAAAGGCTGATGGCAGTATAGACAGATACAAGGCTAGACTAGTTGCAAAGGGTTTTAAGCAAAGGTTTAGTATTGACTATGAGGATACTTTTAGTCATGTTATTAAAGCAGCTACTATTAGACTTATTCTGTCTATTGCTATTTCCAGAGGATGGAGTTTGCGACGGCTAGATGTTCAGAGCGCGTTTCTTCATGGTGTTCTTGAGGAAGAAGTGTTCATGCGGCAGCCACCAGGATATGTAAACAAAAGCACACCACATTATGTTTGCAAGTTGGATAAAACTTTGTATGGGTTATAACAGGCCCCAAGAGCCTGGTACTCAAGGTTGAATACACAGTTACAGAAGCTTGGGTTTACACCATCAAAAGCAGATACCTCATTATTCTTTTACAGTAAGAACAATATTACCATGTTTGTTCTTGTTTATGTTGATGATATAATTGTTGCCAGCTCCAGTCTAGATGCCACTACTTGTCTACTCAAGGATCTGAAACTAGAGTTTGCTCTTAAGGACTTGGGAGATCTTCATTACTTTCCTGGAATTGAGGTCAAGAAGGTAAAAGATGGGATACTTCTTACACAAGAAAAATATACCATGGATATTCTCAGGAGGGTAGGTATGGAAAAGTGTAAGTCTGTTAGTACACCCATCTCTACTTCAGAAAAACTTATTGTTGAAACTGGAGAAGTACTTGGATCAGAGGATGCAACAAATTATAGAAGTATTGTAGGTGCATTACAGTATCTGACTCATACACGTCCTGATATTTCCTACTATGTGAACAAAGTATGTCAGTATTTACATGCTCCTACTATAGCTCATTGGACTGCGGTAAAAAGGATTCTAAGGTATCTCAAATTTACAGAGGGACTTGGTCTTCAGATTGTCAATTCTCCGTCTCTTCTTGTATTTGCCTATTCTGATGCAGACTGGGCAGGGTGTGCTGATGACAGGAGGTCCACATGTGGCTTTGTTGTGTTTCTTGGAACAAATCTTGTGTCGTGGAGTGCAGGAAAACAGGCTACAGTCTCAAGGTCAAGTACGGAGGCAGAGTATAAAGCTTTAGCAAATGCTACAGCTGAAGTGATGTGGATCCAGACATTGCTTCATGAACTTGGGGTCAAAGTCCCACAAGCTGCAAGATTATGATGTGACAACATTGGTGCAACCTATCTCTCAGCTAATCCTGTTTTTCATGCACGTACAAAGCATATGAGGTCGATTTTCATTTTGTCAGAGAAAGAGTGGCACGTAAATTGCTTGATATCAGGTTTATACCAACATGAGATCAACTTGCTGATGGATTTGCAAAACCTCTCACGATGAGAAGGTTAGATGACTTCAAGTACAATCTCAACCTTGGTAAAATTCATGGGGTTTAGATTGAGGGGGAGTGTTAGAGATATCTGTATCTGTTTAAACTCTATGTTCCTCCTTACTCTTTCTCTCTCGATCATCATGTATCTGGATGCATCCTTGCGATAGTCCAAGACTTGTATGCCACGGCAGGCTTTGCCCTCTATCAATATAAACCACACGCGGCCCTACGGGGTAGAAATGCTTCCACAATTCCTTACACGTCAGCGACTTCTTCGATTGCGAGGCCTCCGACTAAGTCTTCAACCATGTCGTAGCACCCTCGGATCGTGCAGGTGTTGGGGCTCATGCACTGCTTGATGGATTTTTTGTCGAAAGAGACCACCCGCGTGAATGAATTGCCAAAAGAACAACATGCAGATGAATTTAACAAAAAAGACCTCCTCGTCCGTGGCGGCAGGCGCGGCAGGCGACATGTGGCACCTGCCGCCATGCCAGGAGGCGGCGGATTTCCCCGTCGCCACACCTGCAGGCGGCCAGCCGGCTAAAATGCATTAGGTATAGTGCAGCCATCGGAGCAGGCGTCCACTGCTGCAACTATCGCTCGCAGGCTGACAATAGCAGCTGCACGGAAGGTGAGGTGCGGGCCAAGCCGCCACCGCAGCTGGCGGCACCGCTAGCCGACATTACCACTGTGGTAGATGGCGCTCATTCCCATGCTCTCGAAAATTGTTGTTGCAACTGAGGTGACAGCACCCAAGAGCGTGGTTTCCGCTTAGTTTTACTTTCTGCAGTGGAGGTGACACCCATGCCTTGTGATTTGGAATCGGATTCCCGCCTGCGTGATTTCCGCTTCCTGCCGCACACCCAAGAGCGTTGATATTTGCCGCGTGTGATGAGACACCACGATGCTGGAATCCGATGCCGCGATAGGTGAGTTCTAGCTCGTTCTGCCGACAATACAGTGCTCCTCTCCTTTTTATATGCACAACCGCGACTCCGTGCGCATAGACTCTCTATCAAATATCTCTGGTTGCCTTCACTACCTCTCTACTCTCTCTAAGTCTACAAGAATACACAGAAAGGAAAACTTGGTAGCCACTTTCACTCGTGATTTTGGCCGATTTAGAGTTGGATTTAGAAGATGGTGAAGTTGAAGAAAAGTTAGATTAAGGTAAGATATATCCATTTTTGTTGGTTTCGTTCGCATGCATGATGTTTTTGTTCTGTTTGATTAGTTCCTAAGTGTGTATTCTATGTTGTTTTAGGCATTATTTCAACACTTGGAGGAGTCATTTGGAGTTTCTGGAGTAGGATTTGTCGTGCAAAGTGAAGTACGAAGGGGAAGAGCGAGGTATGAGCTTTTCAATATATGAATTTGTTTTGTGCATGCACGGTGGTAATTAGTTAATCTTTTAGCTCGTCATTAGCTATGCGATGTTAGTGCTTAGAGGTTAAAAAATTCCAGACGACAAATACAACGTTTATACTATTTTGTACGAAGAGTAGGTTGAAGATGTTGTATCAATGTTAGTTGCGTCCATTGGTATTGACATGCGATCAGATCTTAATACGGTAATTAGTAAAAAATTGTAATGCAATTGTTCATTGCATGTGGTATGTTTATTAATAAGCCTATAGATAGGAAACCGTAGGTCTACTTTGTTATGTCGCAATAATCTAAATGTTCTATGTTAATATTACGTGCTAATGTACTTAATGATGTATGTAATTAGGTAAAATAATTTATCTTAGTAGCAAATAAGGAGGAGATGACGTGATTGAAGAAATTGGGTTTCCATCTTCGCTGTCCCTTTTGAGGTGATGGCCACATACATGCATGCAAATGCTATTTTCATACTTTTGATAGCAGAAAGAAAAATATGTGTGTAATATTGATGTTCATGTGATAATAGGTTGACTCCGTTTATATAATACTAGTGACGGATATTTATTCGAACTATTTTGATGCTTAATTGCATTCGCAAGCACATCCATATTGGAGCTGAGGTATAAATGATGTCGTAATTTTGTTAATATTTTTTATATTGACGTACTGTTTTAAATAATGTGCATGCCGCTGCGAATATTATTATTTGTAAATAAATGGTTGTTATCGTATGATATGAAAAAACTATATATAAAGCTAGAAGAAATTAAATGTTTTACTCATATGATATTAAAATGTTATTATTGTATTGTTATGTTTAGTGGTTATTTGGATAGCGAGTAATTACCCTCGGTTTTGTCGAAACCTGTTGTAAGAAATTTTCTAGAAAACCAGTTTTTACTAATAGTCGTTTTTCCAAAAGCTCAGTTTTTGCATGTTATGAGAACCAGTTTAGGATATTTTTGGGGTAGTTAGAGAAAAGCAAATAGAGTTTTAGTTTGTGACGCTCGTAGACAAGTTTGAGAATACTGTGCAACCATTGCCCATCTTAGACATTGAAAAAAAATATTTTCACGCAACCCTTTCCCCTCAATATTTTCCCGCCAACTCTTTCCCTCCATATGTTCCCGCCACCCGTTTCCCGCCAACCCCTTCCCGCCATATCTTCCCGCCACTCGTTTCCCGCCAACCCCTTCCCGCCATATGTTCCTACCAACCCTTTCCCGCCATACCACAGTCGTTCTTTCCTGTCATTTTCTCCTCTCTACCTATAAAACCCCCTTCAGACGGAGGTGGATAAGCATTCCAGTGTAGTGTAGTCGAGATGTCCCATTATCCTTTCGATCGTAGTTTTCACCCTGGGATGAGCAGGACTCTTCTGAGGCTAGCTACCGATTTCAGGATGGACAATAGGATAGTTCCATGGGACAAACTCGTTGGTAGTGACACCATAATGAATGAGTTGGCTCACGAATTACGTAGGTCTGGATGGCCTGAAAGGACCTATAAGGAGGTATGTAAAGAACTTCTTAGGTTGCATGCAAGGTGGAAGAAGGTAGTGGAGCCGAAGAGTGAAACTTTCAGAAGGACAGCAGCAAAGCATCCATTTTTATGGACTGACGACAGTGAGGACGAAGATGATATCTTCATGCCGCCGCTTCCAGTTTCTGCATCGTCAAAGGGCAAGAGTTGCATCGTCCAAGGGCAAGAGTACTGCATCCTTTAAGGGCAAGAGTTCTGCATCGTCCATGGGTAAGAGTTCTGCATCCTCGAAGGGCAAGAGTTCTGCATTGACGGAGGATGACGATGATGCCTTCATGTAGTTTTTAAGCTGTATTCCAGTTCTACCGTTTAATTCAGATGTACTTGCATTACTAGTTTGTACTCTTTTATTGTAGGGCATTATGGTATATCTTAATTTCATTTTGTAGTTGTTGCACGATGTTCGATAATTAGTGGAGGGAAAGAAAATGCCACTAATTTATTCTAAAACTATATTTTTTTTCATTACGACACGGTACAACTGAAAATAAGATACATCGTACTATTGAAATAAAGCTACATTTAACTACTGAAATAAAGCTACATTAAACTACAGAAATTAAGATACAAACGATTGCGAAATTTAAAATACTAACATAGGAATCTACTGAGTCCAACGTGGATATTTTCCTTTTCCATCGCCAGCTTCTTCTGATGTCTTAGCCTCACGAGCCCTTTCTTTCTCTCTCTGTCTCTCTGCCTCACGAGCCTCCGTTCGCTATCCACTAGTAGAAAAAGGGCCATTTGTCCCGGTTCGTAAGTCCCATTTGTCCCGGTAGGGGAACCGGGACTAAAGGGTCGGTACTAAAGCCCTACACCTTTAGTCCCGGTTCTTACACCAACTGGGACAGATGGGGCTCCACGTGGCCGCTGCAGCTTGCCCTGGTAGGGGGGCTTTTGTCCCGGCTGGTAGCACCAACCGGGACCAATAAGCTACCACGCGTCAGCATTTCAGGGGCTAGGGTTTTTATTTTTTTCTGAATGGGGGGGAGGGTTGGGGGTTTTGTATGGTTAATTTTGGGGGGTTTCATATATTGTGTTAGGTAGCTAATTAATTAATAGAGAGAAATGTCCTCTCTTATCTCCATGCTTGGTCGACGCTACGTACTATACGTATAGAGAGGCCCTCGACACGCTAGCTAGTAAGCAAATGAAGGAAAGCATTAAGTACAGAAGTTCGTCATGAACATATTCATACAGAGAGAAGTGATATAGACCTCTCCTTCTCCGAGAGATTGGTCGAACAACAAGTTTTCATATATCTATCCGGGGCTACTGGCTACATATATACAATATTAAGATCTCTTACAATATAATCCCCTAATTATATATGAAGCCAACTTCCAGATGGTATTCTCCGGCTTTATTGATGACGTGGTCAAGAAAGAATCCCGCCAATTCCTCTTGAATTGCTTTGATGCGATCTTGTGGTAGGAGTTCATCCTGCATCTGCCACATCTAATTTGAATAAGGGGGTCAATACACAAAATGATGGCAATATAGTGAAATTGTGAATATTATTGCTTACGCACATCAAATTGTCTTTAGAGTAGCCCCGGGTTCTTTTTCAAGTCGCGTTGTAGATGAACTCGCAAACGTAGTATCCACAGTAATCATTCCCTTGTTCCCGCCACAAGCACTTTACGAGAAATAGAGGTCAATCAAACTGATAATGAAGCATTGTAAATGGCATCGATGAAAGTAGCTAGAATCAACGGGATCGAGATGCGCGGAACTAGCTAGCTAGTACTACTTACTTTCGGGTGTGTCCATCGCAGCTCCCCCGGCAGTCCCAGAGCTTGTGCAGTGAATACTTTCCAAACCCTGCGAGACAAAGAAAACAATTACTTGATATCAGGAAATGAACAAAAAGTTGCCGATATGGTGCGATAATGATCGATTGAACTTACTTCTCGAGCATTTTAGTCATGTCTGCATAGGTCTTGGGAGATTTTTGTCTCGGGTCTAAGATGGTTACTAGTCCCTGCTCAAGCTTAATCTCCAGGAGAATATAGTGGAAGCTGCGCACGCATGCATAACTCATCAATTACATTACTATAACCTCGAGTAATAGGGAAAACCGAATATGCACAAGACAGTAACACTCACTTGAAGTTGTAAGGAAAGAGTATTTTATCTTTGTTTAGATTTTGAAGCAACGATTTGAGCAAGTTGGCCTCGGTTTCATTAGCATAAAATTTAACCATATATTCATCTATGAGATTTGTGTTAATGAACCCAATATCATAGATTTCTGCTTTTCTTCATTCGACGATCTTCAATCTGCATAATATAGTGAGGATAATTATATATACATGCAATGAAAGAGTTGAGCTATATATATAGAGAGAGAGAGAGAGACTTAATGATAGAAGTAGTACTTACAGACAGTAGCAAGTGACCATTAATTTATCAAGGGCCTTTTGATTGAACCACTGGAAGAACTCCTCAAATGGAACAGACAACAGTTCAATTTCAACGAGGTCGTGCTCCTGTTTAACTCTCAGCGTCAAAGTATCCTTCCCCCAGACTCGCTGCATGTTTTCATGTACCAATCATGGAATCTTCGCATCATCGTTGTCAGAGTAGTTCCATCTCTGATGAGAGGCTTCCTGTACTGTTATTTGTGTTCGTCCACCTCCATTATATCGTAATGTGCATTGTCGGGTAGGTAATCTCCAAGATTGGTATAACCGGGCACCATCCTCGGATCATTAGCAACGATATCACTAGACACCTTGAGCGGGGGGGAGGGGGGACGATTGGTTCGCTTGTTCACCGAGCTGGTCAATTTTTTTCCCAGCTCGTCGTTCTTCTAACCTTCGATCACTGGTAGTACCTTCCGATCGCTCCGCTTCGATAAATGACTTTCCAATAATGCGCTCATAGTTAGTTTTCGGCGGAGACGGTGGTGGTTACTTCAGGTCATCGAGTGTGCGCTTTGCTTTCACCGGATCTATCTTCTCCTCCGGAGGTGTATGTTTCTTTGCTTTCATTGCTTCAAAGAAGTCCCTCACTTCGGCTTCCACGATCTTCTTGTTTTCCTCCACGGACCTCTCGTATGGTAACGTCTCTAGAGGCTTTAGATATGGGCCGAATCTGAATTGCCTCCCGCCTCTGGCTGTACTACTAGATGTCGGAGCAGACGGAGCGGCTGTGGCTGTCTTCTTTGCTTGCTTACGAGGCAGAGGCGAACGAGTACGATGCACCGGAGTAGCCGGAGAGGCGGTGGGTCTCTTTCGCCCTTGCTGACGAGGTGGAGAAGGAGGAGGCTGGCCGCTCGCGCGCGCCGGCGCAGGCAGAGAAGGAGGCGGAGTGCCACCATGCGTCGGAGAAGGAGGCAGAGTGCCCTAATCACTCGCCGAAGGAGGGGGCGGAGTGCCCTGACTCGCAGGAGGAGGAGGAGGCGGAGGCGTCCAGTTCGGAAGATTGATGAGCTCCTTTCGCCATAGGCATGTGATGACCCACAAGTGTAGGGGATCTATCGTAGCCTTTTTGATAAGTAAGAGTGTCGAACCCAATGAGGAGCAGAAGGAAATGATAAGCAGTTTTCAGTAAGGTATTCTCTGCAAGGTATTCTCTGCAAGCACTGAAATTATCGGTAACAGATAGTTTTGTGATAAGGTAATTTGTAACGGGTAACAAGTAATGCAAGTAAATAAGGTGCAGCAAGATCCCAATCCTTTTTGTAGCAAAGGACAAGCCTGGACAAACTCTTATATAAAGGAAAGCGCTCCAGAGGACACATGGGAATTATCGTCAATCTAGTTTTCATCACGTTCATATGATTCGCGTTCGGTCCTTTGATAATTTGATATGTGGGTGGAATGGTGCTTGAGTACTGCCCTTACTTGGACAAGCATCCCACTTATGATTAACCCTATTGCAAGCATCCGCAACTACAACAGAAGTATTAAGGTAAACCTAACCATAGCATGAAACATATGGAACCAAATCAGCCCCTTACGAAGCAACGCATAAACTAGGGTTTAAGCTTCTGTCACTCTAGCAACCCATCATCTACTTATTACTTCCCAATGCCTCCCTCTAGGCCCAAACAATGGTGAAGTGTCATGTATTCGACGTTCACATGACACCACTAGAGGGATGACAACATACATCTCATCAAAATATCGAACGAATACCAAATTCACATGACTACTTATAGCAAGACTTCTCCCATGTCCTCAGGAACAAGCATAACTACTCACAAATCATATTCATCTTCATAATCAGAGGGGTATTAATATGCATAATGGATCTGAATGTATGATCTTCCACCAAGTAAACCAACTAGCATCAACTACAAGGAGTAATTAACACTACTAGCAACCCACAGGTACCAATCTGAGGTTTGGATACAAAGATTGGATACAAGAGATGAACTAGGGTTTGAGATGACATGGTGCTAGTTAAGATGTTGATGGATATTGAACCCCTCCCGATGAGAGGATCGTTGGTGATGACGATGGTGATGATTTCCCCCTCCCAGAGGGAAGTTTCCTCGGTAGAACAGCTCCGCTAGAGCCCTAGATTGGTTCCGCCTCGTGGCGGCGGAGTTTCGTCCCATGAGCTTGCATATGGTTTTTCCCCGACAAAAGACTCCATATAGCCAAAGATGGGCATCAGAGGGCCACCAGGGGGCCGACGAGGCAGGGGGAGTGCGCCCAGGGGGTAGGGCGCGCCTCCCACCCTGGTGGACGGTGGGTGGCCCCCCTTTGGTACTTCTTTCGCCCAATATTTTTTTATATTCTGAAAATAATTCCCGTGGAGTTTCAGGACTTTTGGAGATGTGCAGAATAGGTCTCTAATATTTGCTCCTTTTCCAGCCCAGAATTCCAGCTGCCGGCATTCCCCCTCTTCATGTAAACCTTGTAAAATAAGAGAAAATAGGCATAAGTATTGTGACATAATGTGTAATAACAGCCCATAATGCAATAAATATCGATATAAAAGCATGATACAAAATGGACGTATCAATTCCCCCAAGCTTAGACCTCGCTTGTCCTCAAGCGAAAGTCGAAATCGAAAAATATGTCCACATGTTTAGAGATAGAGGTGTTGATAAAATAAAATACGAACATGAGGGCATCATGATCATTCTTAGAACAGCAACATATATATATATATATATATATATATGTATATATATATATATATATATATATATATATATATTGTCATATGATCTCTTATGCTAAAGTAACAATTCAATCACAATTTCAAGTATGAATCAGAAACTTCATTGAGAACCAACAAACTATAATCTCAGTCACTGAGGCAATTGTAATTTATCATAACATCAAAAAGAGTCAATAAGAGCTTTTTAGCAAGTCCACATACTCAACCATCATTTAGTCTTTCACAATTGCTAACACTCACGCGATATTTATGGTTATGAAGTTTTAATCGGACACAAAGAAAGATAGGGGCTTATAGTTTTGCCTCCCAACCTTTTACCTCAATGGTAATGTCAACAATAATAGTTCATGAAAACTCACATCAAATTAGCTATATATATATCAGGATCTTTCCAACACACTGTGCTTGCCAAAGAATAAAATGTAAAAAGGAAAGGTGAAGATCACCGTGACTCTTTGCATGAAGTATAAGACAAGAATAAAAGATAGGCCCTTCACGGAGGGAAGCAGAGGTTGTCATGTGCTTTTATGGTTGGATGCACAAAATCTTAATGCGAAAGAACGTCACTTTGTATTGCCACTTGTGATATGGACCTTTATTATGAAGTCCGTCGCTTTTATTTCTTCCACATCACAAGATCGTATAAAGCTTATTTTCTCCACACTAATAAATCATACATATTTAGAGAGCAATTTTTATTGCTTGCAACAATGACAACTTACTTGAAGGATCTTACTCAATCCATAGGTAGATATGGTGGACTATCAGGGCAAAACTAGGTTTAAGGATATTTGGAAGCACAAGTAGTATCTCTACCTGGTGCAAAGAATTTGGCTAGCATGAGAGGGAAAGGCAAGATCAACATGTTGGACGATCCATGACAATATAATTTATCTTAGATGTAAGAAAACATAACCCATTACGTTGTCTTCCTTGTCCAACGTCAACTCTTTAGCATGTCATATTTTCATGAGTGCTCACAATCATAAAAGATGTCCAAGATAGTATATTTATATGTGAAAACCTCTCTTCCTGTTGGGTTTCGTAGTAATTTCAAAAAAATTCCTACGCACACGCAAGATCATGGTGATGCATAGCAATGAGAGGGGGAGAGTGTGATCTACGTACCCTTGTAGATCGACAACGGAAGCATTAACTTAGTTGATGTAGTCGTACGTCTCCACGGCCCGACCGATCAAGCACCGAAACTACGGCACCTCCGAGTTTTAGCACACGTTCAGCTCGATGACGATCCCCATACTCCGATCCAGCAAAGTGTCGGGGAAGAGTTCCGTCAGCACGACGGCATGGTGACGATCTTGATGTTCTACTGTCGCAGGGCTTCGCCTAAGCACCGCTACAATATTATCGAGGACTATGGTGGAAGGGGGCACCGCACACGGCTAAGAATATGATCACGTGGATCAACTTGTGTGTCAAGGGGTGCCCCCTGCCCCCGTATATAAAGGATCAAGGGGAGGAGGCCGGCCGGCCTCTATGGCGCGCCAAGGAGGAGTCCTCCTCCTAGTAGGAGTAGGACTCCTACTAGGAGGGGGAAAGAAGTGGGGAGGGAGAAGGAAAGGGGGGCGCCGCCCCCCCTCTCCTAGTCCAATTCGGACCAGGGGGAGGAGGCGCGCGACCCACCTTTGGCTGCCCCTCTCTCTCTCCACTAAGGCCCATATGGCCCATTACTTCTCCCGGGGGGGTTCCGGTAACCCTCCGGCTCTCCGGTTTTCTCCGAAATCACCTGGAACACTTCCGGTGTCCGAATATAGCCGTCCAATATATCAATCTTTATGTCTCGACCATTTCGAGACTCCTCGTCATGTCCGTGATCACATCCGGGACTCCGAACTAGCTTCGGTACATCAAAACTCATAAACTCATAATATAACTGTCATCGAAACCTTAAGCGTGCGGACCCTACGGGTTCGAGAACAATGTAGACATGACCGAGACACGTCTCCGGTTAATAACCAATAGCGGAACCTGGATGCTCATATTGGCTCCTACATATTCTACGAAGATCTTTATCGGTCAGACCGCATAACAACATACGTTGTTCCCTTTGTCATCGGTATGTTACTTGCCCGAGATTCGATCGTCGGTATCTCAATACCTAGTTCAATCTCGTTACCAGCAAGTCTCTTTACTCGTTCCGTAATACATCATCTCGCAACTAACTCATTAGTTGCAATGCTTGCAAGGCTTATGTGATGTGCATTACCGAGAGGGCCCAGAGATACCTCTCCGACAATCGGAGTGACAAATCCTAATCTCGAAATACGCCAACCCAACATGTACCTTTGGAGACACCTGTAGAGTACCTTTATAATCACCCATTTACGTTGTGACGTTTGGTAGCACACAAAGTGTTCCTCCGGCAAACGGGAGTTGCATAATCTCATAGTCATAGGAACATGTATAAGTCATGAAGAAAGCAATAGCAACATACTAAACGATCGGGTGCTAAGCTAATGGAATGGGTCATGTCAATCAGATCATTCAACTAATGATGTGATCCCGTTAATCAAATGACAACTCTTTGTCCATGGTTAGGAAACATAACCATCTTTGATTAATGAGCTAGTCAAGTAGAGGCATACTAGTGACACTCTGTTTGTCTATGTATTCACACATGTATTATGTTTCCGGTTAATACAATTCTAGCATGAATAATAAACATTTATGATGATATAAGGAAATAAATAATAACTTTATTATTGCCTCTAGGGCATATTTCCTTCACTTCCCTTATTATTTCCTATTAATTACAACGATGACCAAAACTACGTTTGTCAACTCTCAACAATTTTTATTCACCATACTCTTTATATGTGAAGTCATTACTTTCCATAAGATCCATATGATCTCTTTATTTATTTTTATTTCTTCTCTTTTATTTTATTCCCTTAAGATCATAGTAAGATAATCAAGCCCTTGACTCAACACTAATCTTTATTATATATAGCTCATGGACTCGATTACATAGAAGGATCATAAAGCAAAACTAAAGAACTAGATCATACTAAAACTTTATTCTACTAGATCAAGATGTTACCAAAAGGATCGAACTAAGATAAAAGTGATGGTGATACGATACCGGGGCACTCCCCCAAGCTTGGCAGTTGCCAAGGGGAGTGCCCATAACCATGTGTTTATGTCTCCTTCGGGGGTGGTGATGTGATATTCTTGGTGATGATGCCCCTCAGGATACGATTCTCTTCCTCGAGCTTATTGACTTGCTGCTTGAGGTCCATTATTTCCTTACAAAGCTTGCCCGTGACGGCTAAAGCTCCTTTCACCCAAGGATGTTGCATAGCTGCGGGAGAACAAGTAACACTCTTTTTCATATTTTCATAAGAAAGAAAATCTAACACTGGAATAGCCAAGCTCTGTAGTTCCCCCATAGTGAATCCTGCCCGAAAACAGAAAGTAACTTCTTCATCCTCCTCAATGGCATCTATCCTTTTCAAATCGGCCTCCATCTCTTCCTCAGCTGATGGCCCAAAGTGGTCAGCATTGTTGTTTGCTCTTGGCCCTGGTGTCGGATGAGACACCGGACTCTCCCCGGCTGACTCTTGAGAAGACATCTTGCCCTAAATCTGCAGCAGAAACAACTCGAAACAAAAACAGAGTATATTTGCGTGATACGGTGGTCAAAATCTTCGCGAGATTATATAGTGAATTTTTACCGACCAAAATAAGTATCGTGCAAGAAAACGGAGTCCGGAGGGCACACGAGTGACCACGAGGCAGGGGGCGTACCCAGGGGGTAGAGCGCGCTCTCCACCCTCGTGGAAGCCTCGTGTCCTTCCCGTACTACTTCTTATTTTCCTATTTTCTTAAATATTCCAAAACGGAGAAAAATTTCCATTAGAACTGTTTTGGAGTCGGTTTACTTACCGTACCACGTACCTATTCCTTTTCGGAGTCTGAAACATTCTGGAAAGTGTCCCTTATGTATTCCTCCGGGGTTACGGTTTCAATAACATTAGTTTCAACATTTATAGGATTACCTGAGATATAATGTTTGATTCTTTGACCGTTCACCACCCTCGGATTTGTGCCTTCAAAGTTGTTGATTTTTATGGCACCGGAGCGATAGACCTCCTCTATGATGTAAGGACCTTCCCATTTAGAGAGGAGTTTGCCTGCAAAATATCTTAAATGAGAGTTGTATAATAATACATAATCACCTACACTAAACTCACGTTTTTGTATCCTTTTGTCATGCCATCTTTGAACTTTTTGTTTAAACAATTTAGCATTCTCGTAGGCCTGAGTTCTCCATTCATCAAGTGAGCTAATGTCAAAAAGCCTCTTCTCACCGGCAAGTTTAAAGTCATAGTTGAGCTCTTTAATAGCCCAATATGCCTTATGTTCTAATTCAAGAGGTAAGTGACATGCTTTACCATAAACCATTTTATATGGAGACATACCCATAGGATTTTTATATGCAGTTCTATAAGCCCATAATGCATCATCAAGTTTCTTGGACCAATTCTTTCTATATCTATTAACGGTCTTTTGCAAAATTAATTTAAGCTCTCTATTGCTAAGTTCTACTTGACCACTAGACTGTGGATGATATGGAGATGCAATTCTATGATTAACATCATACTTAGCAAGCATTTTACGAAAGGCATCATGGATAAAATGTGAACCACCATCAGTCATTAAGTATCTAGGGACTCCAAACCTTAGAAAAATAACTTCTTTAAGCATCTTAATAGAAGTGTTATGATCAACACTACTAGTTGGAATAGCTTCTACCCACTTAGTAACGTAATCAACATCAACTAAAATATGTGTATACCCATTAGAGGAAGGAAACCGTCCCATATAATCAAAGCCCCAAACATCAAATGGTTCAATAACAAGTGAATAATTCATAGGTAGTTCTTGACGTCTACTAATATTACCAATTCTTTGACATTCATCACAAGACAAAACAAACTTATGGGCATCCTTGAAGAGAGTAGGCCAATAAAAACCGGATTGCAATACCTTGTGTGCAGTTCTATATCCAGCATGGTGTCCTCCATAAGCCTCGGAGTGGACTTGCGTAGGATCTGTTCCAGTTCATGCTCAGGTACACAACGTCTAATAACACCATCTACTCCTTCTTTATAAAGATGTGGGTCATCCCAAAAGTAATGTCTTAAATCATAGGTGGTATAAATTTAGCAACAACGTAATTAGCATAATCAGCATACCATGGAGCAGTACGAGAAGCATTTATGGCATCTAATTGTTCATCAGGAAAGCTATCATCAATATGTAGTGGGTCATCAAGAACATTCTCTAACCTAGACAAGTTGTCTGCAATGGGGTTCTCAGCTCCCTTTCTATCAATGATATGCAAATCAAATTCTTGTAGAAAGAGAACCCATCTAATAAGTCTAGGTTTAGCATCTTTCTTTTCCATAAGATATTTAATAGCAACATGATCAGTGTGAACAGTTACTTTAGAATCAACAATATAAGGTCTGAACTTATCACAAACAAATACAACTGCTAAAAATTCTTTTTCAGTAGTAGCATAATTTCTCTGAGCACTGTCTAGAGTTTTACTAGCATATTGGATAACATTTAATTTCTTATCAACTCTTTATCCTAGAACAACCCCTACAACATAATCACTAGCATCACACATAATTTCAAATGGTAAATTCCAATCAGGAGGCTGAATAATAGGTGCAGAAATCAAAGCTTTCTTAAGTATTTCAAATGCTTCTACACAATCATCATCAAAGATAAAAGGGACATCTTTTTGTAAGAGATTAGTCAGTGGCCAAGAAATTTTAGAAAAGTCCTTAATGAACCTCCTATAAAAACTGACATGACCAAGGAAACTTCTTATACCTTTAATGTCCTTAGGACACGACATCTTTTCAATAGCATCAACTTTAGCTTTATCAACTTCAATACCTCTTTCAGAAATTTTATGCCCCAAGACAATACCTTCATTAACCATAAAGTGGCACTTCTCCCAATTCACGACAAGATTAGTTTCTTCACATCTCTGCAAAACTAGATCAAGGTTGCTTAAGCAATCATCAAAAGAAGTCCCATAAACACAGAAATCATCCATGAATACCTCAACAATATTTTCACAAAAGTCAGATAATATAGCAGTCATACATCTTTGAAAGGTAGCAGGTGCATTAAATAAACCAAAAGGCATACGTCTATAAGCAAAGGTACCGAAAGGGAAAGTAAAAGTTGTCTTTTCTTGATCCTCTTTTGACACAAGTATTTGAGAGAAACTAGAATAATCATCTAGAAAGCAAAAATGTGTATGCTTGGATAATCTTTCTAGCATTTGATCAATAAAAGGTAAAGGGTAATGATCCTTTTTAGTAGCTTTATTTAATTTGCGGAAATCAATCATCATTCTATAACATGTAACAATTCTTTGTGGATCAATTCATCTTTATCATTAGGAACAACAGTAATACCTCCCTTCTTAGGGACACAATGGACATGACTTACCCACTGACTATCAGCAACAGGATAAATTATACCTACCTCCAAAACCTTTAGTATTTCTTTTCCTACCACTTCTTTCATCTTAGGATTTAACCGTCGATAGTGATCAACAACCGGTTTAGCATCTTTCTCCAGTTTTTTTGTGCTGGCATAGAGTGGGACTAATGCCCTTAAGATCATCAAGAGTATATCCAATAGCAGCATGATGCTTCTTCAAAGTTTTTAATAATTTCTTTTCTTCATGCTCTAAAAGGTTAGCACTAATAATAACAGGATATATCTCTTTCTCATCAAGATAAGCATATTTAAGAGTATCAGGTAAAGGTTTCAGCTCAAACACGGGATCACCCTTGGGTGGAGGAGGATCCCCTAAGATTTCAACAGGCAAGTTGTGCTTCAAAATAGGTCCCTGTTTAAAGAATACTTCATCTATTTTCCTTCTTTCATTCATAAACATATCATTTTCATGGTCTAGCAAATATTGTTCTAAAGGATCACTAGGAGGCACGGCAATAGAAGCAAGACCAATAATTTCATCTTTACTAGGAAATTCTTTATCATGGGGTTGTCTATGAAATTTAGCAAAATTAAACTCATGAGACATATCCCCTGAACCAACAGAAACAATATCCTTATTGCAGTCTATCTTAGCATTAACAGTATTCAAGAAGGGTCTACCAAATTTAATGGGACAAAAGTCATTTTGTGGGGAACCAAGAATAAGAAAATCGGCAGGATATTTAACTTTCCCACACAAGACTTCAACATCTCTAACAATCCCAACGGGTGAAATAGTATCTCTATTAGCAAGCTTAATTGTAACATCAATTTCTTCTATCTCAACAGGTGCAATATCATGCATAATTTCTTTGTATAAGGAATGAGGTATTGCACTTGCACTAGCACCCATATCACATAAGCCTTGATAGAAATGATCTCCTATTTTAACAGAAATAACAGGCATGCCTACAACATGTCTATGTTTATTTTTAGTATCAGGTCTAGCAATTCTAGCAGCTTCATTACAGAAGTAAATAACATGCCCATCAATATTATCGGCCAAGAGATCTTTAACCGTAGAAACACTAGGTTCAACTTTAATTTGCTCAGAGGGAGTAGGTGTTCTAGTATTGCTCTTACGAATCATAGTTGAAGCTTTAGCATGATCATTTATTCTAACAGGGAAAGGTGGTTTCTCAATATAAGCAGTAGGAACAACAGGATCATTATAAGTGATAGTCTTTTCTTCAACTTTAATAGATGCAACTATTTTTACTTCAATGGGGGGATTATATTTAAACCACTTCTCCTTAGGGAGATCAACATGAGTAGCAAAGGATTCACAGAAAGAAGCTACTATCTCAGAGTCAAGTCCATATTTAGTCCTAAATTCACGGAAAGCATCGGTATCCATAAAAGATTTAACACAATCAAATTTAGGTGTTATACCTGACTCCTTACCTTCGCCGACGTCCCAATCTTCAGAGTTGCGTTTAATTCTTTCCAATAAATCCCATTTGAATTCAATAGTCTTCATCATGAAAGATCCAGTACAAGAAGTATCGAGCATGGAGCGATTACTGAGAGAAAGCCGAGCATAAATTTTTTGAATAATCATTTCTTTTGAGAGCTCATGATTGGGGCATGAATATAACATTGACTTAAGCCTCCCCCAATCTTGAGCGATGCTTTCTCCTTCGCGAGGCCAAAAATTATATATATAATTACGATCACAATGAACAAGATGCATAGGATAAAACTTCTGATGAAATTCCAATTTCAATCGTTGGTAGTTCCATCATCCAATATCATCACATAGCCTAAACCATGTCAAGGCATCTCCCTTCAAAGATAAAGGGAAGACCATCTTCTTGATAACATCCTCGGGCATACCTGCAAGCTTAAATAATCCACAAACTTCATCCACATAGATTAGGTGCAAATCGGGATGCAACGTTCCGTCACCTGTGAAAGGATTAGCTAGCAGTTTCTCTATCATACCCGAAGAAATTTCAAAGTAAACATTTTTAGTAGGTTGAGGAGCAACTCTTTGCTCTACTGGTCGGGGTGAAGATACCCCGAACAAGCACCTCAAAGGATTATGTTCCATAGTAACAAGTGACAGTAAATTTCAGCACACTATATAAATTTTTTCCTTACCAAATTCCACCTACCAAAGGTGCTTCACTCCCCGGCAATGGAGCCAGAAAAGAGTCTTGATGACCCACAAGTGTAGGGGTCTATCGTAGCCTTTTCGATAAGTAAGAGTGTCGAACCCAACGAGGAGCAAAAGGAAATGATAAGCAGTTTTCAGTAAGGTATTCTCTGCATGCATTGAAATTATCGGTAACAGATAGTTTCGTGATAAGGTAATTTGTAACGGGTAACAAGTAATGCAAGTAAATAAGGTGCATAAAGATGGCCCAATCCTTTTTGTAGCAAAGGAAAAGCCTGGACACATATGATTCGCGTTCGATACTTTGATAATTTGATATGTTGGTGGACCGGTGCTTGGGTACTGCCCTTACTTGGACAAGCATCCCACTTATGATTAACCCCTATTGCAAGCATCCACAACTACAATAGAAGTATTAAGGTAAACCTAACTATAGCATGAAATATATGGATCCAAATCAGCCCCTTACGAAGCAACGCATAAACTAGGGTTTAAGCTTCTGTCACTCTAGCAACCCATCATCTACTTATTACTTCACAATGCCTCCCTCTAGGCCCAAACAATGGTGAAGTGTCATGTAGTCGACGTTCACATGACACCACTAGAGGGATGACAACATACATCTCATCAAAATATCAAACAAATACCAAATTCACATGACTACTTATAGCAAGACTTCTCCCATGTCCTTGGGAACAAATGTAACTACTCACAAATCATATTCATGTTCATAATCAGAGGGGTATTAATATGCATAATGGATCTGGACATATGATCTTCCACCAAGTAAACCAACTAGCATCAACTACAAGGAGTAATCAACACTACTAGCAACCCACAGGTACCAATCTAAGGTTTGGATACAAAGATTGGATACAAGAGATGAACTAGGATTTGAGATGAGATGGTGCTGATGAAGATGTTGATGGAGATTGACCCCCTCCCGATGAGAGGATCGTTGGTGATGACGATGGTGATGATTTCCCCCTCCCGGAGGGAAGTTTCCCCGGCAGAACAGTTCCGCCGGAGCCCTAGATTGGTTCTGCCAAGGTTTCGCCTCGTGGCGGTGGAGTTTCGTCCCGTCAGCTTGCTTATAATTTTTCCACGACAAAAGACTCCATATAGCTAAAGATAGGCATCAGAGGACACCAGGGGGCCGACGAGGCAGGGGGGCGTGCCTAGGGGGTAGGGCGCGCCTCCCACCCTCATGGACGATGGGTGGCCCCCCTCTGGTACTTATTTCGCCTAATATTTTTTATATATTCTGAAAATAATTCCTGTGGAGTTTCAGGACTTTTGGAGATGTGCAGAATAGGTCTCTAATATTTGCTCCTTTTCCAGCCCAGAATTCCAGCTGTCGGCATTCCCCCTCTTCATGTAAACCTTGTAAAATAAGAGAGAATAGGCACAAGTATTGTGACATAATGTGTAATAACAGCCCATAATGCAATAAATATCGATATAAAAGCATGATGCAAAATGGACGTATCAACATGGAGTCTTCAAAGCAGAACCCAGCCAAGTCTCCCCTTCACCGGTAGGGTGGTCAAGCTGGAGGTCCTCAAATCCCTCCATTATTTCGTCCACCATCACCCTAGCATATCCTTCTGGAATTGGACGGCATTGAAAAGTTGCGTCGGGTTCAGGAGGTCAAACAGAGCCGAAAGCCGCCTTGACGTTGAAGTTCTGCCATTCCGTCATAAGGTTGCAATGTTGAGACTCCGTGATAGCATCCATGGGGTAGCTAGCAGGAGCCGTGAAGACGGGCTCCAGCCGAATCAACTCGGTGGAAGCCACGCTGCTTCTCCGCTGAGATGGCGTGGTAGCTTCCGGGGTAGCTTCGGCAGGTCGCTTGCTATGAAATACTTCTTGTTCCTCAAGCGCTTGCACCCTTGCGTGCAGCTTCTGCAGTTTGGTTTGCTCCACTTTCTTCCTCCTCTCCTAGCATTTGTAACCGCCTGCGTCCCGAAACCCGGCCTTCCATGAAACGGAGCCTGGCGTGCCTCGTGTCCGTCCAAGGTGCTTAGGATTCCCGAGGGCCGTTGTGAGCTCGTCGTTCTCTCTGTCTAGAACAAACATCCCTTGCTGCGCTGCGGCGATATACTCCTGAATCTTCGTGACGGGTATTCGCATTTGCTCACTCATCCAAACGCACTTCCCTGTTACAGGGTCGAAGCTTCCGCCAACCCTGAAGAACCAAGTCCGGCAACGGTCTGGCTAGTGCAATGTCTCTGGTTTGACCCCTTTATCAAGCAGGTCATTCTCAGCCTTGGCCCACAACGACTGGGCTTTGAGGTAGCCACCCGACCCCGTGTAATGGTGATGCTCCTTCTTCGCAGAATTTATCTTCTTTGTCGCTGACATCTTCTTACTCTTGTCTGATGTCTTGTGGGCCACAAATGCATCCCAGTGATCTCTGATCTTCTCATACCGGCCGGTGAATTCTGGTGTCTCTTCTTTGTCGACAAACATTGTTTTCAGCTCATTCTTCCACCTCCTGAATAGTTCTGCCATCTTCTTAAGAGCATGAGACTTGATCAATGGCTCTTTAACTGGCTTCTCCGGATCCTCCTCTGGCGGTAGGGTGAAATTTTCCTTCAACGCGGTCCAAAGATCATCTTTCTGCATGTCGTTGACATAAGACACCTCTGGGTCTTCCTTCTTAGGCTTACACCATTGGTGGATGCTGATCGGGATCTTGTCCCTAACAAGAACCCTGCACCGAGCAGCAAATGCTTCCTTGGTCCGGATGGGATTAATTGGTTAGCCATCGCGCGCGATTGCTGTGATCGTGAACCTTTCATCCGGGCACAACTTTTTCTTCGGGCCTCGTTTATTTACCGAAGTTGTGCTCGATCCGGAGGGCTAGAAAAAAGAAGAAAGACGAGAATTAATATGTGTACATACCAAAACAATGAATGCATCAATTAGCTAGTCAGCACAGGCTTAGTTAATATATATACCTGGCCGGACTCTGTTCGGTCACCGGAGCCGTCATCACGGTCTCCTTCTTGCACCGACATTCAGTCACCGGAGCCATCATAATCATGTCCTTCCTCCTCCATTGTTCGATAACCGTAGCTTGCTTCACCCTCTCCTTCCAGACCATCGGTGTCATTGAGATACGACATGACATCACCTCTGGCTACGATTATGTCGCCCAACACCTGTTCTGCGGCCTCGTCTCGGCCGTGCTCCATAGTTTCTGCAAATATTACAACATGGCAATTATTATACAAACATGACAGATGGATATATTAGTGGCAAACATAGACCTAGCTAGTAATCACAACAAGGAATCATATTGGTGGCCTCGACGCTTCTGTAGGGTTTGGGGTGGCCTCGGCAATGCTTCTAGGGTTCGGGGTGGCCTCGACGACAATGCTCTTTTAACTTGGTAAATTTTGGTGGCCTCGGCAGCGCTTCTAGGGTTTGGATCAACTTGTGCACATCCATAATGGGGGCATTCTTGATAAATCTGGACCCTCGACCCCTCGACGACCCCCAACCCTCGACCCCCTCATGTCACGTTTGTGTAGTGTCAAAGGATTCAACAAAACCATGTCTTCATCATTAGGCGAAAGTAACAGGTGCATGATGGTACGAAGTTCTGCAAAGTTGTTCTGGAACGGAGTCCCAGGTAGGATAATTCACTTTTTCATACAAAGTTCAGCAAGAGCCTTCTGAATATCGCTAGGCCTTTGCTGAAATTCGTATAAAAAGGCGAATTATTCTATCTGGAACTCCGTTCCAAAACAACGTTGCACAACTTTGTACCATCATGCCCCGGTTACTTCCGGCTAATGATGAAGCCATGGATTTCTTCAATACTTTGACACTAGGCAACCTCTCGACCGCTCGACGACCCTCGAACCCTCGGTGACCCTCGAATCTCTACCCTAGTTCCCGACCCTCGCCCCTCGAACCCTCGGTGACCCTCGAACCTCTACCCTAGTTCCCGACCCTCGCCCCTCGAACCCTCGGTGACCCTCGAACCTCTACCCGATAGTTCCTGACCCTCGCCACTCAAACCCTCGGCGACCGCCCACCCTCATGTCGAAGTTATCGGGGAGGGGGTATATCGACCCCCCACCCTCATGTAAGAAGAGCAAAAAAAGATCGAAGAAGAAAAAAAGGAGAAGAAGAAAGGAATAGAGGAGAAGAAGAAAAAATAGAATTATTCTTCTTCTCCTTTTTTTTCTTCGATCTTCTCCTCTATTCCTTTCTTCTTCTTCTCTTTTTTTTCTTTTTTTCTCTTCTTATTTTTTCTCCTCTCCTATTCTTCTCATTTCTTCTTCTCCTTCTTCCTCTTCTTATTTTCCTTTTTCCACTTCTTCTTCTTCTTCTTCTTCTTCCTTCTTCCTTCTTCCTCTTTTCTTCCTTTTCCCTATTTTACTTTTTCCTCTACACTAACCTAAAATCGATATCTACTAATTAACAACCTAAATAAAAAAGTAATACATATATGAAAAAAATATCATATAAAAACATTTTTGACATATTTAGCATATTCTAAATTTTCCTAACTCTTTTACAACCAGAAAAATTAATCCAACTTCATGACAGTACCCACAATCCATTTCACCAAAAACCTTCTGGTCCATAGTTCAAAATTTTCAAATTTCATTAAAATGAAATTTGAATCAGATTCAAATAACTTGCTGAAAACCTATTCTAAACCACTCCAAAAATTCTGAAATTTTGCCATCACCTTTGTCTTGCATCAGTACCTCACCACAAAAAACTTCAGAAATTCCAAAAATTCCCAAAGCCATCTAGCATTTCATCAAACACCTTCTATATGGACAAAAAATTCAGAAATTCCAAAATTTCAGAAAAGTGGACAACGCGTTGCTGCTGCTCCACTCCTTCTCCTCTCCTCTCATCTCCTTCTCCTCTCCTTCTGCTCTTCAATGTGTCGGGGCCAGCGGCGACCATGGAGCAGGGGCAGAGCAAGGGGCGCTCAGGCGCAAGAGCGGCGCTCGGGAGGGGGGGCTCACTTTGAGGGGGCGGGGCGACTGGAGTCCGGCGACGAGGACAGCGGGCTCGGGGCGGCACGCGGCGATGGGGACGGCAGCCTCGGGGCGGCACGCGGCGACGGGGACAAGGAGGCCGGCTCGGGGAGGCACGCGGCGACGGCGACGAGGACGACGGCTCGGTGATGCCAGCGACGAGGACGGCGCGGGCTTAGGGAGCTGACGACGCGGTCCGAAGGGCTCGGCGGTGACGAGGACGAGGAGCAGCCTGGCGGCGTCGTCGGAGAAGAGGACGAGGAGATCGATTGAACTGAATCGAGAATTTCACAAGTGTTGGCTTGTATAGCCAAAGCATTGGTCCCGGTTCGTGGCACCAACCGGGACCAATGCCCCCCTTTAGTCCCGGTTGATGCCACCAACCGAGACCAAAGGCCTCTTTTCAGCAGCCCAAAGGTGGCACGAACCGGGACCAATGCACCCCTTTAGTCCTGGTTGGTGCCACCAACCGGGACCAAAGGCCTTGTGCAGCCCCGCGTCAAAAGTTTAGTCCCACCTCGCTAGCTGAGAGAGCTCGAGAGTGGTTTATAAGCGCTGTTGCGCCCACCCGCTCGAGCTCCTCTCAACTGCAGGCTTTCAGGCCTAATCTGTCACTTGTGCATGTGGGCCTACTGGGCCTGTTGAGTGCTTGAATCCTGGCCCATGGTTGGGTTTCTAGTCGTATTCAGGCCGTGTTGGCCCAGTAGGTGGCACTTTTTTGTTTTCTTTGTTGCTCTATTTATTTTATTTTGTTTCTACATACAACAAAATACTTACTGTTGATATTTTCATTTATTTTATTTAAAGTTTATTTATTTTTATTAATTAAAGTTTATTTTGTTTGTACTTATTTAATTTATTTTGTTTATATTTATTTATTTTATTTGTTTCTACTTATTTTTTTTGTTTCTACTTATCTATTTTATTAAAGTTTATTTTATTTTATTTTGTTTCTACTTATTTATTTTATTTTGTTTCTATTTATTTATTTTTATTTTGTTTCTACTTTTTTATTTTATTTTATTTTTTATGTTTCTACTTATCTATTTTATTAAAGTTTATTTTATTTTATTTCGTTTCTACTTATTTATTTTATTTTGTTTCTACTTATTTATTTTATTTTATTTTTGCTTATAATGTTTTGAACAGAAAATACTTTGATAATTTTAGTTGCATAAATTTTATATAATTTTAGTTTCAATAATACTAGAGGTTTATAAAACTTTTTAGTTCATTCCTTTTGCTATTAGAGTTTCATTAAAGTTTTCTAGTTCATTCTTTTTTCTATTAGAGTTTCATTAAAGTTTTCTAGTTCATCCTTTTAGTTTATTATTTTTGCTATTAGAGTTTCATAAAAGTTTTCCAGATCATTTTTTATATTAGTTCATACTTTGAGCTAAATGACCCTGAAATTGAAAAGCACTTCAGATGAACTCTGAAGAGGTTGAAAATTGGCATGGTATCATCATTTCACCCACATAGTATGTGCTAAAAAGTTGAGAGGGTTATCGAAAAAACTAGATGCACTTCGTGTACAAAATGGACAACCTCTTTCGAAGTATCAGGGTTTCGGACGAAAGCTCATTTGTTACAAAGGGATTTAATTTTTTGAACTTATTTGAACTCCAGACTTTTTGTGTGTTCAAAATGCACCATTCAAAGCCACAACATCAATTTTCAACCCTTTCTGACTTCATTTGTTATTTTTCATGCATTTATTGATTTTTTTTAGCTATATGACCCTGAAAATGAAAATCATTACAAATGAACTCTGAAAAAGTTGAAAGTTGGCATGGTATCATCATTTCACGCACATAGCATGTGCTAAAAAGTTGAGAGGGTTACGGAAAAAACAAGATGCACTTCGTGTACAAAATAGACAATCTCTTTCGAAGTATCAGGGTTTCATAAGGAAACTCCTCTACATGGATATTCTAGATCAAAGGCATCATCATAATAGTTGTGGAGAGAAAAGTCTTCAGTTTTTCTTCGCTTGTGTCATTTGCTTATTGCGCCGTAACCATGGATAATCTTCATCGTTTATGAGGGTGCTTGGGCCAGCCTTGACTTTGAAGGGAGGTATTTCATGAAACTTTTCGTAATCTTCGGACATGTCTGTCTTGCCCTCCACTCCCACGATGTCTCTTTTTCCTGAAAGAACTATGTGGCGCTTTGGCTCATCGTACGATGTATTCGCTTCCTTATCTTTTCTTTTTCTCGGTTTGGTAGACATGAACTTCACATAGAAAACTTGCGCCACATCATTGGCTAGGACGAACGGTTCGTTAGTGTACCCAAGATTGTTCAGATCCACTGTTGTCATTCCGTACTGTGGGTCTACCTGTACCCCGCCTCCTGACAGATTGACCCATTTGCACTTAAACAAAGGGACATTAACATCATGTTCGTAGTCAAGTTCCCATATGTCCACTATGTAACCATAATATGTGTCCTTTACCCTATTGGTTGCTCCATCAAAGCGGACACCGCTGTTTTGGTTGGTGCTCTTTTGATCTTGGGTGATCGTGTAAAATGTATTCCCATTTATCTCGTATCCTTTGTAAGTCAATACAGTCGAAGATGGTCCCCTGGACAAAGAGTATAGCTCATCACAAACAGTGTTGTCACCTCCGAGACGTGTTTCCAACCAACTGCTGAAAGTCCTGATGTGTTCACATGTAATCCAGTCGTCACACTACTCTGGGTGTTTGGAGCGCGGACTGTTCTTGTGTTCATCGACATACTGGGTCACAAAGGTAGAGTTTTGTAGAACTGTGTAGTGTGCTTAAGACCAAGAATGCCCATCCCTGCATATTATTGAGTCCCCTCCAAGCATGCCTTTTCCAGCCAGTCTCCCCTCATACCGCGATTTAGGGAGACCTATCTTCTTAAGGCCAGGAATGAAGTCAACACAAAACCCAATGACATCCTCTGTTTGATGGCCCATGGAGATGCTTCCTTCTGGCCTAGCGCGATTACGGACATATCTCTTTAGGACTCCCATGAACCTCTCAAAGGGGAACATATTGTGTAGAAATACGGGGCCCAGAATGACAATCTCGTCGACTAGATGAACTAGGACGTGTGTCATGATATTGAAGAAGGATGGTGGGAACACCAGCTCGAACTGAAAAGACATTGCGTCACATCACTCCTTAGCCTTGGTATGATTTCTGGATCGATTGCATTGAGGAATGCACATAGCTTCACAATGGCTAATCAGACGTTTTCCGATAGAAGCCCCCTCAATGCAACCGGAAGCAGTTGCGTCATAATCACGTGGCAATCATGAGACTTTAGGTTCTGGAACTTTTTCTCTGGCATATTTATTATTTCCTTTATATTCGACGAGAAGCCAGACGGGACCTTCATACTGAGCAGGCACTCAAAGAAGATTTCCTTCTCTTCTTTGGTAAGAGCGTAGCTGGCAGGACCTTCATACTGCTTTGGAGGCATGTCATCTTTTTTGTGCAATAGTTGCAGGTCCTCTCGTGCCTCCGATGTATCTTTTGTCTTCCCATACACACCCAAGAATCCTAGCAGGTTCACGCAAAGGTTCTTCGTCACGTGCATCACGTCGATTGAAGAGCGGACCTCTAGCTCTTTCCAATAGTGTAGGTCCCAAAATATAGATTTCTTCTTCCACATGGGTGCACGTCCCTCAGCGTCATTCGGAACAGATAGTCCGCTGGGACCCTTTCCAAAGATTACATGTAAATCATTGACCATAGCAAGTACGTGATCATCGGTACGCATGGCGGCTTCTTCCAGTGATCTGCCTCGCCTTTGAAATGCTTGCCTTTCTTTCGACATTGATGGTTGGTCGGAAGAAATCGACATGGCCCAGGTACATATTCTTCCTGCATTTTTCCAAGTCTATACTTTTGGTGTCAGCTAAACAGTGCATGCATGTGTGGTATCCCTTGTTTGTCTATCCTGAAAGGTTACTAAGAGCGGGCTAATCGTTGATGGTTACAAACAGCAATGCGTGCAGGTTAAATTCCTCCTGTTTGTGCTCATCCCACACACGTACATCGTTTCCATTCCACAGTTGTAAAATTTCTTCAACTAATGGCCTTAGGTACACATCAAAGGCGTTGCCGGGTTGCTTAGGGCCTTGGATGAGAACTGGCATCATAATGAACTTCCACTTCATGCACATCCAAGGAGGAAGGTTATACATAAATAGAGTCACGGGCCAGGTGCTGTGATTGCCGCTCTACTCCCCGAAAGGATTAATGCCATCCGCGCTTAAACCAAACCACACGTTCCTTGGGTCACCTGCAAACTCAGCCCAGTACTTTCTCTCGATTTTTCTCCATTGTGACCCGTCAGCGGGTGCTCTCAACTTCCCGTCTTTCTTACGGTCCTCTCTGTGCCATCGCATCAACTTGGCATGCTCTTCGTTTATGAACAGACATTTCAACCATGGTATTATAGGAGCATACCACATCACCTTCGCAGGAACCCTCTTCCTGGGGGGCTCGCCGTCAACATCACCAGGGTCATCTGGTCTGATCTTATACCGCAATGCACCTCATACCGGGCACGCATTCAAATCCTCGTACGCACCGCGGTAGAGGATGCAGTCATTAGGGCATGCATGTATCTTCTGCACCTCCAATCCTAGAGGGCATACGATCTTCTTTGTTGCATAAGTACTGTCGGGCAATTCGTTAACATTTGGAAGCTTCTTCTTCAATATTTTTAGTAGCTTCTCAAATCCTTTGTCAGACACAGCATTCTCTGCCTTCCACTGCAACAATTCCAGTACGGTACCGAGCTTTGTGTTGCCATCTTCGCAATTGGGGTACGACTCTTTTTTGTGATGCTCTAACATGCGATCGAACTTCAGCTTCTTATTTTGACTTTTGCACAATGTCCTTGCATCAACAATGACCCGGCGGAGATCATCATCATCGGGCACATCGCCTGGTTCCTCTTGATCTTCAGCAGCTTCCCCCGTTGCAGCATCACCGTATTCAGGGGGCACATAGTTTTCATCGTCCTCTTCTTCTTCGCTGTCTTCGATCATAACACTACAAAAAAGACACATCCGTGACATTTTGGGCCGAACGAAATTTTTTCTGTCATACATATGACACTTCTATGACGATAATTGTGACAAAACCCGGTATCATCATAGATGTGGTGGGCTCCTACTTCTATGACAAAAAATCATGATAGAAAATGGGTTTTTCATCCTGGGCGGGCCGAAGACGCAACTGCATGACATTCTTTGGGCCGTCCATGACGGAAAAAACCATGGTAGAAGTGAGGGGGAGGAAAATTTCGGGGAGTTCCCGATTACGGTGGGAGGTCGAGGGTCGAGCGATGCGCGTTTCTCTCGTACACGTACGCGTGTGTGTGCGAGGCGTTGGCTCTAACTGAACCCGAGCGAGGCGTTGGGCTCTAACTGAACCCAAGCGATTGCACTGCAGGCTACACGTTACTGAACCCGAGCGATCGATCGATGGCTGTTAACTGAACCCGATCGAGCAATTCCTTCATTACTGCTGCTAACTGAAGCCGATCGATGGGATGAACAGTGAGTGTTGCGAGGGGTTTGGATGAACAGTGAGCGATGCCGTTGCCTCTGGATGAACAGGACCCCGTGGTGTGGTGGAGGGCTGGATGAATAGTAGACGGTGGAGGGGTGCCCGTGGAGGGGTGGATGAACAGGACCCCATCGTGTGGAGGACTGGATGAACAGTAGACGGTGGAGGGGTGGTTGAACATGACCCCATCGTGTGGAGGGCTGGATGAACAGTAGACGGTGGAGGGGTGCCCGTGGAGGGGTGGTTGAACAGGACCCCGTGGTGTGGAGGGCTGGATGAACAGTAGACGATGGAGGGGTGGTTGAACAGTAGCCGGTGGAGTAGCGCGCGGTGGAGGCTGGATGAACAGGAGCCCATGGATGAACAGTCGCAGGTGGAGGCTGGAGGAGGTCGACGGTGGATGAACAGTAGCTCGTGGAGGCTGGAGGGGGTCGACGGTGGAGATGAACAGTATCCCATGGAGTCCCGTTTTGCGGTACGCCACACCCCTCCCGATGAACATGACCCCCGTTTCGACCGTAGCGCTCCAACACAAGTCTGTTTCGTCCGTTTTGCGGTACGCCACACCCCTCCCGATCAACAGGACCCCCGTTTCGACCATAAGAGGTCCGTTTCCTCCATTTTGTGGTACGCCAGACCCCTCCCGATGAACAGTATCCCGTTTCAAACGTGGCTGGTCGAACACGAGGCCGTTTCCTCCGTTCTACGGTACGCCAGGCCTCGTTTCCATTGCCTGTTTCGTCCAAGCCCTCCCGATGAACACGACGCATTCCGTTGCCTCCCCATGAACACGACGCATTCCATTGCCTCCCCATGAACACGACGACGACGCTGTTTCTCCGTTCCGACCTAGCCATGTACACGAGACCTGGCCGTACGTATGCGCGAGTAGGCGTTCGAGACCCCGCCCGTATGTACACATACGTGGCCGTATTTTCTTTCTTCCATGCTGGTCGTTGTACGTACGTGTAAATGATACGTGCGCGCCTCTACTACGACACGTGCGCGCCTCTACATCGACCAATATGTACGTACACGTTCGCGACCAGAATGACAATGCTACATACGCTTCGACCAGGTGGGTCCCAACTGTCAGGCACTTCCTTGCCTGCGAAGATGTAGCTGGTGGGTCCCAGCAGTCAGGGGGCGAATCGTTTTTTTTGCCCGGACGCACTTCCTTGCGTGCGAAGATGTAGCTGGTGGGTCCCAGCAGTCAGGGGGAATGTTTTTTTCGCGAAATACAGTGGCCCGTCCAGTGGGTCCCAGCTGTCAGGTGGAGGAATCATTATTTTCCGCGTAATAAGGAGGCACTTCCTTGCTGCGACCGTGGACCCAGTTGTCACCCTCTCCATGTACAGTCCATGTCCGATGGAAGTCATTCCTTGACCATGTTGACCACGCCACGCCGAGAGCACCAGGGCGGTGGACGACGGCGAGGCCTAGGAAGGGGACGACACGGAGGCAGGGAAGACCCGGCAGTTGTTTCCCACGTGGAGGGGAGTACGACTGTATGAGGGTTTACTGGTTCGTCTGCCGTCGCCGGAGAATAATAGCAGGTGTGGGTGAGTAGAGGGATGGCTAGGCCAGCGATGGGAGTACGGTCGGGCGCTGAGGCCTGCGCGGCAGCACAGCTGGCCGCGAGGAGGAGGGAGCAGGAAGTCCCACCGGCGCTTGTTTGAGCGGCTGGAGCAGAAAGAGCAGAGATTGAAGAAGCACGATGGCTGTTGGATGGACATCCAATAGTCACTGCTTGTGCGTCAACCTTTTTTAGGAAAGCCTCAAATTTGTGGAAAACAGCATACAACCCATCTGCCATTATTTCTAATAATTTACAGCCCATTTGCTAATTCTTAAGGTTTTTTTGGAGCCCATATCCCATATTGTGGCAATGGTTAAAAAATTATACGAAATTTTGCATATTTCGGTGCGGTCCAAACTGTTTTTAATCCCGAAGTTTCGACTCACATTCAAACTGATTTTAAAAATAAATGTATATCAATATAAAATCCAACAAATTCTCCATGCATAAAAATTAATGTAATTTAAAACCTTGAAATGAAAAAAAGATATTTTAAACTAATTGCCGGTTTGATGTGTTTTAAAAATGTACAACCCATTGCTCATTACTGATGGGCCATTTTCTTGGCCAGCCGAATGAAAGCTCTCCTCGTCTTGAAAGATTTGCAGCCCAACAGGCCTGACAAAGTGACTTACTTGGCAAATCACAAAAAAACTGGGCTGTGGCCGTGGACCCAGCTGTCAGCCTCTCCATGTACAGTACTCTTTCGATGGAAGTCGTTCCTTGACCACGTTGACCACGCCGCGCGGAGAGCACCATGGTGGTGGACAACGGCGAGGCCTAGGAAGGGGATGACGCGGCAGTGGAAGCCCGCGCGGAGAGGACTACGAGGGTTCACTGGTTCGGCTGCGGTGTGAGGCTGCTATCGCCGCAGGGCCTGGCCAGCGGTGGGAATAGTAGGGGGCGGTGAGGCCTCCACGGCAGCACAGCCGACCACGGGAGGCAGGATCATGCGGCACGACCGGCGCTGCTTTGGGCGGCTGGAGCAAGAAGACCAGAGGTTGAAGAAGCACTACGGCCGTTGGATGGACATCGTACTGCCACTGGAGCTAGAATCGTTCATATTGACTAAGTTGACAAAGCCCTTCGTCCCCGTCAACTTAGTAGGCCCACAAGTCAGTCTCCCAGCAAGGTGGGTCCCAGCTAGCCGGGGGAGTATTCATTTTTTGTGTGTAATAAGGAGGCACTTCCGGTGGGTCTGAGCTGACAGCGGGGGGAACGTTTTTTCGCGAAATACGATGGCCCATCCGGTGGGTCCTAGCAGTCAGGGGGAAATGATTTTTTTCGCAAAATACTGGTGGCCCGTCCGGTGGGTCCTCGCTGTCAGGTGGAGGAATAATTATTTTCCGCGTAATAAGGAGGCACTTCCTTGCGGCTGCCGTGGACCCAGCTGTCAGCCTCTCCACGTACAGTACTCTTCTGATGGAAATCGGTCATTGACCACGTTGACCACGCCGCGCCGAGAGCACCAGGGCGGTGGACGACGGCGAGGACTAGGAAGGGGACGACTCGGAGCCGGGGAAGAGGCAGCAGTGGATGCCCACGCGAAGAGGAGTACGAGGGTTCACTGGTTCGGCTGCGGTGTGAGGCTGCTGTCTCCGCAGAATAACAGGGGGTGTGGGTGAGTAGAGGGATGGCCTGGCCAGCGGTGGGAGTAGTAGGGGGCGGTGAGGCCTCCGCGGCATCACAGCCAGCCACGGGACGCAGGAGCACGCGGCACGACCGGTGCTGGTTTGGGCGGCTGGAGCAAGAAGACCAGAGGTTGAAGAAGCACTACGGCCATTGGATGAATATCATACGGTAACAGGAGCTAGAATCGTTCATATTGACTAAGTTGACAAAGCCCTCCGTCCCCATCAACTTGGTAGGCCCACAAGTCAGCCTCCCATAATGTGGGTTCCAGCTGGCAGGGGGGATATTCATTTTTTGTGCGTAATAAGGAGGCACTTCCTTGCGTGCGAAGATAGCTGGTGGGTCCGACATGTCAGTGGGGGCACTTTATTTCGTGAAATACAGAGGCCCTTCTGGTGGGTCCCAGATGTCAGGTGGAGGAATCATTATTTTGCGCATAATAAGGAGGCATTTCCTTATGTGCGGCCGTGGACCCAGCTGTCAGCCTCTCCACGCGCAGTCTACTTCCGATGGTGTCGTTCGTTGACCACGCCACGCCGAGCGCATCCAAGGTGGTGGACGACGGCGAGGCCTCGGACAGCAATGAGCCGGAGATGGGAAGACGCGGGAGTAGACTCGCAGACAGAGAGGTGTACGAGGGTTAACTGGTTCTAGTGCGGTGTGGTTCGACAGTCGGTGGAGAAGAATAGGAGGTGTGGAGGGGTGGAGGGATGGCCTGGCCAACGATGGAGTAGCGCTTCATAGCGAAGCGTGCTAAGCAGAGCTGCTAGCAGCAGGAGGCGGGAGGTGGTCCCGGTGACGCTGGAGGAAGAAGACAAGAGATTGAAGATGGTTGCCGGTCATTGGATGTAAATCCAACGGCTAACATGTCAGAATCATTTGTTGACTAAATTGACAATGACTTGCATTGGCTTCGACCTATTGGCCCACATTTCAGCCTCCAAAAATGTGGCACGTATTCAACCCATTTTTTCAAAATTTACAGTCTTTTTTTGCGCGGTAGAATTTACAGTCAATTTGATCTTTTTTTTTGAATTACAGCCATTAATTGGGCTGGGTGAACAAATAATGTAGCGTCCATGCGGCCCGTTTATTTTATTTCCTAAAAAATTACAGCCCATTTGCACTTTCTCAAAATACACGATTTTGCTGGGTTGATTCTAATTATAATGTTGGGTTGGGCCAACAATGTTATCAAAAAATAAAAAGGGGCTAAGCATTTTGTTATAAATATATTTAAATAATAAGTGATATTATTACATTCGTCCTTAAATTTACAGTCTTACCAAGCTTTATATAATAACATATAAAATAATTTTTTTTAGAAAAACAGGGAGCATCTCCCCGGTTCCATTGCAGAGAACGAAACCACAACATATTCTGATACAGCAGCTCAAAGAGCAGTTGGAAAGCAAAGGTAGAAAAGCTACAAACTAGGGGGTGGATGAACAAGTTCTCTGAATAACACAAATCACCCGAGCGGTGCCAAAGGCAGAGCGGATAGAGCACTCAAATGACACAAGGAGGGTCCAGCGAAGCCTTCATGGTCTTCAGCCGAGGGGCCGTGTCAGCCTGCGGCGACCAGTAAGCAAGCGGAGACACCAGGCTGGAAGGCGTAGCATGGTGGATGTCCCTCTTTTTCGGCGCCAGGTGCCCATCATCTTCATCAGAGATCTTGAGACGAGCCCACGGGTCCAGCCCCAGAGCAGGTCGAGCCTTCTTCAGCCACAAGTGATCGCCAACGGTTTCTGGAGGGATCTTGTTAGGGTTTCCATGAAGCTCATCAACTTGTCCTTGTCCGATCCGGAGGAGAGAATCGCCCAGTTCCTCACCATGTTCCTGATCAACCTCAAGACCTGCGGAATGGAAATCCAGGAGATGTTACTGAAAATCATAGCATTTGTATATTTCCAGAGACACCAAAGGACAGTTCAGCTAACAGTGTTTAAAACTGAGCACTTTTTGGTAGCAATCTAGAATTTGGCGACAAATTCGAAGGATGAGCCAATCTGACTAGAGAAATATTCCTCAATGTGGGCCCAGAGATGTTTAGCAACTATACATTCAAAAAATAGGTGAGAACAAGACTCTTGTTCCAAGCAGTAAACACAATCAAGGGGTTTGATGATGTGTCTCTTCCTAAGGTTATCCCTAGTCATCAATTTGTTTTTGGAGAGAAGCCAGAGAAATACATGAATTTTAGGGGGAACTCTCAATTTCCAGACAGCAGGGATAAACACGGGTTGAACCCCTCTAAAGTTGATAACATGATAGAGGGAGCTGGAGGAATACTTCCCCTTATTGTCCAGCTGCCAAATCAGGGCATTCGGCTCAGCAGTAAAGGTAATGCTTTTGGCAATTTCCTCCAACTGGAACCATTGTTCCATGAGACTATCACTAAAGTTCCTTCTAAAAGAGAGTTTTAGGCATTGACCGTCCCAAACTTCATTGACACTTTTGTTAAGCTCATTGCGAACAGAGTAAATAGGCCAAAATTGGACTGCTAGGGGGGATGTGCCAAACCAAGTATCTTCCCAGAACCTGGTTCTGCTCCCATCCCCTATGTTCCATCTGTAGCCAAATTTCACAGCATGCATAATAGATTTTAATCCTTTCCAGAATCTAGAGGTCTTAGGGTTGGAGGAAGGGACAAAAATATTAGGTTTATTTCCTAGGTATTTATGGGCAATAAGAAGCTTCCAGGATTTCAGGTCTTCCTCATAGAATCTTTTAATCCAAGACCCTAGAAGACAGATGTTAATTTCTTGGAGGTTAGGTATGCCTAGGCCTCCAAAATCTTTTTTCATAGAGACTAGGGCCCAATTAGCAAGGTGTAGCTTCCTATTTCCCTCAAAATCATTCCACAAGCAATGAGACATCTGAGAATTGATGAGGTTCACTGCCCATTTAGGGAACTTGAAGAAGGAGAGGAGATACACTGGAATGCTAGCCAAACAAGCTTGTATGAGGATCAATCTACCTCTGTAAGAGAGAAATTTGCCCCTCCACCCAGCAATCCTTTTAATGATTTTATCCAGAAGGGGTTGGATATCCTCTCTCCTCAGTTCATCATAGTGGAGAGGGATACCTAGGTACTTAATGGGGAAGTTACCTTTATTACAGACTAGAATAGAGAGGAAGTCAGCTAACTCCTGATCATCCATGTTGATAGGGATGAGTTCACTTTTAGAATAGTTGATTCTCATGACTGAGACTTGTTCAAACTAGGTTATAACAGTTCATGTCTGGAGTCATTGTCTAAGAAAAGGATGGTATCATCTGCATATTGAAGGCAGATGATGCCACCAGGGCAGACCTCAGGACAGAGCCCTGCAATCAGACTATGATCAGCAGCTTTGCTCAGCATTTTAGTAAGAACGTCTACTACTAAATTAAATAAAAGAAGGGAGATGGGGTCACCTTGCCTAAGGCCTTTACCAGCAAGGAAAAAAAATCACTTTCACAGTTATTTAACTTGACCCCAACAGACCCCCCATGAGTAAGTTGTTGGATCCAACTCTCCTCTATGAAAGGCTTGGAAAAGATCTAAGAGATCATTTTTCACCAAGTCCCAAAAATGCTGGTAAAACAAGAAGGGAATCCCATCAGGACCAGGAGCCCCATCAGGATAAGAGCTAAAAATGCCTTCCTTCACCTCTGTCTTTGAAAAAGGGGCTTCTAGCAGCTCATTTTCAGCAGGAGAGACTTTTTCAGAAGCAGAGAAAAAATTGTTTTGTAGAGAGAACCCAGAAGGGTTTTCTTTCTTAAACAGGTCTTTGTAGAAGTCACTAGCCACTTTCATCATCTCATCTACCTCAGTAACAGGGCCATTGGGGCCATCAAGGGAGTGAATGAGGGTTTTTCTCCTCTGGTTAGCTACTGCATGGAAATAAGCAGTATTTCTATCACCTCCTTAATGTTCCTACTCTAGACCTTTGTTTGGCTTTGATTTCTTCTTGAAGCCAAATTTTCTTGAGCTCTTCATGGACAAAGTTTAATCTATTAGTCTCAGCCTAGAGAGGTCAGTGGTTTCTGCCTTAATATCTAGAGAATCAAACTCAAGGAGGTGAAGCCTTTTGTATCTTCTAAGATTAACTTCCTCATTGGAGTTCCACCCTTTAATAGTTCTTCTAAATCTCCTGATTTTGATCTGCCAATTTTCTAGGGGGCGGATGCTCCCAGTAGGCTCATTTCAGATTTTCCTGACTAGCTTAGTAAAATCTTCTCTAAGCAACCACCACTTTTAAAATTTAAAATTATTGCTCTTTGGAGTTTGGTTAAGACCAAAGTCCCAGAGCAAAGGAGTGTGGTCACTACCACATCTGGGTAGAGCTCTACAACTAGAAAGGGGAAAAACTATCTAATTCTGTGTCACGGAAAATTCTGTCAATGGTGGACATAATCCTGGAGCAGCACTTCCAACATATCTAGCAGAACTGTGGGTTTTCCTTCTGACAGGGCAATTCTCAACTTTATGGGTAACCATTTTGCAGATAAAACAACTCTTGGGCTTCACACATTTATCCAAATGATGCCCTGGTTCCCCACAGTTGTAGCAGATCACCTTAGAGTATGCCATAAGGCTCAAAGTAGGGGCAGGAGCAGTTTTCTGGATGTCCTGTCTCTTCTTTTGCTGATTCTTGCCTTGAGATTTCCCACTGATCTGAGAGTCGGAACCACCAGCAGATTGATCTTGGGCAATTACAGGAGCCTGCCCAGATTGTGCCCCCATTTGGGGCGGAGGTGGGCCATACCACTGCCCAACCGGCGCTCCCCCCCCCATTGTGATAGGGGAAATTCATCGGAGTTCCTAGTTCCTTCTCATCCTCCAGCCAGATGTTGTCTCTTAGGAAGCAGAAATAACCACCAGATAGCTCAATTGAAGCAGATTGCAAGCCTAATTTCAATCTTCTGAGGTTTGGGGGAGAGGGAAGGTAGGGGATCCACCTGCTCCGGCTCCGGTGGCGTGCTGGTGGGCAGGAGTCCAGTCAAGCATTCCCATCTCGCAGCACGGCGTGGATCTCCTGAATTCACTTCTCCTTTCGCCCATCGAACAAACGCAATCGGCGGCTCACTGGGGTGGGGCATCCTGTGCTTCTCCGAGAAATCTCCTTCGAAGTAGATCCGCAGGGCTAGATTCAGCAGCTCCCAATCCACATGATCCTTGCACATCCGAGCATACTTGCGCGAGTGAGAGAACGGATTCGGTCCCTCCTTGCCTTCCTCCCTCGCAGCTTCCTCCTCTGCTTCCCTCCATTCACGCGTGCACTGGGTCCAGGAGAGAGCGTCGTCGCGGATCCGCATCGCCCGCTCCCTCCATCTCATACCTCGAGTCTTCCGCAGCACCGCCGGCGCGACGGAGTCGAGCGGCTGGAGCATCCGCGGGAAGGCTTTGTAGACATGTGGGAGATGCATCTTGTACATCTGCCTGTCTTCCAGCCATTACCCCGTGGATATGGCCGGTGACTCCATGGGGCGCGCGAGCGGACTTGCTGAGGGGGGCAGGCACGCCCGGAGTCAGGAGGCGGGGGGTGGCGGCGAGATCTATGGCGGCGACGAGGGTGGAGGTAGTGGCGGGGGCGGCGGCGAGGGTGGAGGTGGTGGCGGGGGCGAAGGGGATCATGAGAGCGGTCATCTATTTGCCAATTATGTGAACTAAACAGTCAACATATAATATAATTTAAATATATACAATATAGTTAGAAGGGAAATATAAGTTGGACCTGGCGTTCCTATTCTTATATAAAAATAGAATAGACCTCTGCGTTTTCTTCAAAAAAAATACATAAATTGGGCTGCCAAAAATAAAACCTCGGATGGGAGGTCCATAGGCCGGTCGATGGACCTCCCATCCGAGGACGTGGGCTGCGCATGTTAAAAATGAAAGCCTAGACGAGGCAGCCCAAAACCACGTCCAACACTTGCCAAAACTTCATCCCTCGTTTTCTCTGTGTTTCGCACACTCGACATTGTGTGGGCATTTTGATTGTGCATCATATGAAGATGTGCTATGCATGAATGTTGATCAACATGATGTTAACTGGCTGGTAGTTCTATTTTCGACCATGAATAAAACTTCCAACATGATGTTAACCCTATTTGAAAAGGCCATGTTAATATAAATGCTCTGCCTCTGAAAGTTGCAGTTTCTTATCTGAAACTGAACTTGCACTTTCTTATCTGAAACTGAAACTTGCAGTTTCTTCTCTGAGAATCACATTGTCTGCACTTTTATACTCCTATGAAACTACTTTTTTAAGTGCTAAAAATAGATATCTAGAATTCATAAAATACTTCATATGCTCAATACTGCAAATCTGAAATTCAAAAGACATTCATATATGAAATTACTCTCAAAATACACAACACAAAACATAATTCACAACCTGCAAATACTGACAACCCTAAGCTCCTCCTGACAATTCACAACCTGCCCGACTATTGGGCTGGGGGGGCAGCCCCCTCCTATTCCTCAGCGGCAGACAGCCGCCCCGTGAGACGATGTGAACGGAGAGGGAGACGATGTCGGGGAAGTGTCGTCGGGCCAACTGCTTTTCTCCTCTTGCAGTTGGGTTCGGTCGACGAAGACTGCACCGGCTCGCTCTGGCAGGACACCCTCACAAACGGCACCCTGTAGATGCTCGATCCTTCAATCTCTGGTGGATGCTCCATCTGGGATTGATACTCCCACCACCGCTCCCTCATGATCGGATTCGGTGAATCTGTTTGCTCCATGGCCCAGAGGAGCAGCCCTATGTACTCCGGCGCGACTCCCTCCGGGAGTATCACCGCCTTTTCGCTCTGTTGCAGATATTTGGCCATGGATGTCGCCGTCGCCGCTAGTTGGTCCTTGTTGTCAAACCAAGACTGTATCTCCAACATCCTAGCTAGCTTCACAGGGTCGCCGTCTGCGATCCTCACGTATCGGTTGTACTCCTCCATCGATCTACTTCTCCACAGCACCTTCACTCGCCGGCGGTGGTTTTTGAATGGAAGAGGAGAGGAGCAGCGCTGGTTTTGGATTAGAACGGGAGAGGAGCGGCGCTGGTTTTGGACTGGAACAGGATAGGAGGGGCGGTGGTTTTGAAATGGAAGAGGAGAGGAGCGGCGCTGCATTTAGATTGGAACAGGAGAGGAGCGGTGGTGGTTTAAGAGGAGAAGAGCGGAAGAGCGGCGCTGGTCTTGGAAGTATTTTTTTGTTGTTTTGCGTATTTTGGGTCAAAGTTTGACCACGTACTGTATTTGACAAGAAAAATGTGAATGCATGTCACCAAATTGATTTTGATTTTGATCCAGTCAGAGCGTGCTGGCCCTCTCGTCCAATCCTAAATCGCTGCCGCACGCTCCTCTCCCTCTTCTCCATTGCAAAACCACCTCCTCTCCTCTCCATCATCTCCATTCCAAAACCACCGTCTCGCCTCTCCCTCTTCTCTATTGCAAGACCACAGTCTCTTCTCCGTTTTCTAGATGCTTTGCTCCATGGTGCGGGCGCAATCCATGGATACAAAATTAGTATATTGTATATTATTTAAAAGTCGAGGGCGGGGCTTTTCCTGCGCGCTAGGCGGCGGGGCAGTTCCGCCTAGTCGGTTCGACAGAGACGCGAGAAGACGAGGGAGTAGGCTGCTGCAAACGTAGGGCTGTGTGATTTGACAGCGAGTTACTGCTGGACAGGTGGGGCCCCGTGATTTGACTTGCCATTATCATTTTAACTACGGCGCTACAACCGGCGCGAGTCTCCCAGATTCCTGACCACCTCCATACAGGTGCCTCTCCCAATGCTCCACCATGTAGTAGAGGCTGGCTCTTGCATGAGAGCCCACTTCTCCACTTTTTCCTTGCCTCTCTTTCCTCCACATCTGCAAAAATGCCATGTAAAGCGCACTATTGTACTTACTTTTACTTGCTCCTATAGGTGCTTGAGCTTGCCACATAAGCATAAAGTCTGATGTGGCAAGTTAATCAAGAAGAGAGAGACTAGTTTGGTGACCCAAGGAAGAAACGGTGCTAAGCGCGTGTACCTAGGTGAAAAGACAATTTTGAGTCTATAGCTAATTAAATGAAGCAAACTTAGCAATACCATTTCATTGGAAGAGGTCACTCCTTGGCAAATGCAATAAATACACGTGCTTAGCACCATTTCTTCCTTGAGTACGAAGAAAGAGATAGAGAGGAGTAAAAAATACACTTATAGCCAACCTTGTTGTAGTATGAGTGACTAAGTGATGACTATGTGTGACATGCCAACATCAGATAGCCTAACGCACCATGTTAAATCTCCAAGGGCGCGACCGCGCGAGTGACGCGATGGTCGTGGTAGGCGCGACCATGATACGGGCTGTTGGCAGCCCTTGGATCTGAGATCAAACGGTCGCATGCTAAATTGCTGAAAATTTGCAGAATAACCCTCCAGGATAGGATATTCACCCATAGGTTTAGAATCATGCCATGCAACCGTTCGATCTCAGATCCAAGGGCTCTCGGAAGCCCGTATCATGGGAGAATGGAAAGCCACTACCCTGCCGTTTGCACGCTGGCAGTTCGCTCCTACTCGTCCCCACACGTCCTTCAATACTACGGTGGTTCGCTCCTAGTTGTCCCGTCCATTCACATTACGGTAGTTCCACTAATCCTAACCCTCCTCCCAAATCTATGGCGTCCCAAATCTCCACGATCGGCGGTGAGTACAAGGTTAGAACCATCACCGGTGATGAGTTCGACGTCATCTACACCCGTTCTTCTACGACGGTGAAAGGATGCCTTTCTCGCTTCAGATGCATGTTCGAAGACTCAGATGATGAGTGGGTCGCTGGGCTAGATGTTGAGTACACCACAGTCCTGGGACGAGAGAAGGATCTAAAGGACGAAGAGAGGAAGAAGCCCGCCATGATCCAGGTTTGCGTGCATGACTTATGCTTGGTCTACCACATATGCCATGCCGACGTTGAGTGCCAGGATTTTAAGGACTTCCTCGAGAGCAACCTAGTCAAATTCGTTACTGTAGACTTTGGTAACGACAAAGAAGTCCTGCATCAGATAGGCCTCGTTGTAGGCAACACCTTCGACCTCCAGAAGAATCGGCTGGTGTCCGCTCGTCAGCCTTCAATGCTGACCCTCGCATGAGCCATGGTTCATCCTTCGTACAGTAAACTGGAGAAACCTCCATACACATTTCATCGTCATGCATGGCAGCGGAATATACTAGATATAGACCACATCCACTACGCTGCAATGGATGGCTACCTTTGCTTCAATATCTACAAGGGTTGGATGAAGAGCAACAGCCAAGTGTGTGGTTCAAGCAAAGAAGTATCGGCCAAGAGGAAGAGGGACAAGGACGAAGTCGAGGACGTGGATGAGGACTCCGAGTAAGGTGGCAGTGTTGTTGCTCATGGTGGTTCTAATGCAGTGTCTACCGGAATAGTTGCAAAGTTTAATTTCAGGTGTGCTTAATTTAATTTGAGGGGTGTGTTGTGCTGAGCCCCCAGCAGAACTATGTTATGTTTCTTCTCGTTACTTTAACTCTTCAGTACGTACATACTAGTATTTCTTACATTTCATCTTTTAGTTGCTATAGTACTACCACTCATTTCTTCACATTATATACGTACAATATATATGGCCAACATCATGTAGCCAGTAGTTTAGTTGTCAAAGAATTTTAGGGTGCTTAGTTTTGTCAAAGAATTCCAGGATGCTTAGAGGGTGCTTGGATCCAAGGGACTTATTTTAGTCTGACTAAAAATAGTCTCTTTAAGAGGCTAAAGTTCCAAGCACCCCTGACTAAAGAGGGGCTAAAACTAGTCTTGAGACTAAAAATTTTTAGTCAGGGGTACCCCTACTAAAATGTGGATTAGTCCTCTCTCTACTCATTTAACTCCTCTCCTTTAACACATGCGAGTTCTGGATTGGAGGGTTTGGAGGATAATAAATGCTCATTAACTTGATTTTAGCCTTTTTAGTATTTGGATCCAAGCATGGGCGAGGCTAGCATGTTTTAGTCCCACTACTTTTAGTCATGGGACTAAAACGTATCCAAGCACCCTCTTAGTTTTATTTGAGGAGTGGGTTGTGCTGGACACCATTATTGTGACTAGCCTTTTTAATAGTACTATATGCATAATTTGGCGACGAGCGCTCTCTATATGTACCACCTTTTTTTAATTTCAAGTTTTGCTCCATGGCGCAATCCATTGATACTACTGCTGTACAAAAGTATACATTTTTTAAAAGGCTAGAGGGCGGGGCAGTCTAGCTTGGTCGGTTTCATGAGAGGCAAGGGCCTTTGTGATTTGATGGCTCATTACTACTAGAAGGCGGGGCCTTGTGATTTGACTGCTCGTATAAATGCGCGGACGACCTGATCGAGGAGGAGCAAAGAACCGTGCGGTATACTCAAGTTTTCCACTGGAGTAGTACTGCGACGGAGGAGCACGAAACATGGCAGCCCAGTGCCATATGGCGATAAAAATGATCTAATTTGCTAGTCGTCTCATTGTTAGCATTGTTCTATTTATTCCCTCAAAAAAAACATTGTTCTATTCATGCCTCACAGAGAACCGTGACACGTGCGGCGAAACACCCGAAGCAAAAGATGAAACACGGGAGCAAAAGAAGAAGGAAGATTATCACCCCAAATGATCTAATTCGCCGCGGAGTCGTAACTGCTTCTTCATCGCCTCCACGACCTCCATATCCTTGCGCACCTCCTCTGCCATCTTCATCATTGTGTCCATGACGTGGCATTTCTCAACGCGAGCCTTCATCATCTGTTCCACGGCCATATTACGTACCTTGACAGCAGCCGGGTGCTCGATGCGGAGCCTCGCCAACTCTTCCTTCTGTTCCATGGCGAGGGCCTGCAGCATCTTCATCGAGGAACTACTATTCTCATGCAGCTTCTTCCAGCCGGCGTTCTTCTCCTTCAACAGGTCGATCTCGTGGCAGAGCTTCACATTGTCCTCCCAAAGTGGCAGGATTTCATCGGTCGCCTTCTTCTCCGAGGCAATGCTCTTCTTCAGCAGCATCACCAAGCCAGCAGTCAACTCCCCCTGCTGATTGAGCTCAGCGGGCATGTCGTCGAGGCTCTCCTTCAGCAACTCCATCAAGCCTTGGATGAACTCCTTCTGCTTATTGAGCTGATCGGGCATGCCGTCGAGGGATAACAACTCCAGCTCCGCCGGCTCGGCATGTTCGCCTCCGCGGCTAGGGCGCTCCTGGGAGCCATCGCCTGCCCGTGAGAGATCTTTCGAGGTCTCTGCGTGGCGGTGAGCCCTCTCTTTTTTTCCGCAGCCTTGGTTGTCGCTCCCTTGTTACGAGTAGTTCTCGACCTAGAGCTCTGCTCACCGGCCATGGCAACGACGGACGAAGAAGAAGCACTTATGAGGAGGAAAGGTAGAGTGATTTTCGGTTAGGTAGTTCCCCTTTTTATAACCTAAATACTAGCACTAGTACTAATACCTGCATAGTGGGAACACGTTCAGGTTTGGTACGTACTACTAGTAGGTGTGAGCAGGCTTTCGAATGTGATGGGAACAAGGTAAAGATTAATTGATGGCTTTGGTTTCGAGGCCCGAAACGGCTCCCGATGAGTTTAGCGGAATATAAATTTCAAGTACTACTACACTGCTCAAATGCGTAAATATTATGTTACTGTCAAAAATTGGCACAAAAATACGAAGGAGACCAATGGAAGTACTACTAGCAACCCACGATTTAACTACTCGCATGCGCGCAGCGGAGTAATAATGTCTTTCTTCCGCCCTCACGTCCACTCAATTTGCATGCGCTGTGTTAATTAACCATCAATGAAGTGAACGACTTTACACGCGTCAAATTATCACATGGGGTGGATCTTGGTACAAAATTGCGTCCGCCCGTGTACCCGCGTGTGCGCGCGAGGAATGAGTGCATGCATGTCGTGCATGCACATCTTCGCTTCATGCATGTACCGCCAGTATGGCTCAGGGAGGACGAGTACATTCTTCTGGAACCAGCAGCACGTCACTGTGATCAATCCACGCAAGGAGGTCGCGACAACGCCTGCACATGTGCCACATGGCTTCATGAACTGTAAGAGAGACACTGTGTAGCGTGCCATTGGTATTCTAATTTACGTGTTTTGCACATACTCGAAGTACTAGTAAGGTACACGTGCATTGCACGCATCAGATTTTGCAACCAAATTATGAATAAATACCACACTATAGCATGTAAGCTCTGATTCATATATGCCTGATGTAGCCCTTCGTTTAATTCTTATAGTTCATCTCATTCAAAAATCAATTAGTTTTTATAAAAAAAGCTAAGAACGCGGGAATAGGAAAAACATGGGATTATAGTGGAATGTCGTCTTGAATCCTACAGGATTGTACGAGTTTTTGATTGTGCATAGAAAAAACGCAGAATTCTTTCAAAGAGGTTTGAGTGGATGGGATGTTTCCTATGAAATCTAGTGCAAATGAATCATATGGAAAAATTCCTATGGTTTACAATCCTATGAATCAAACAACCAAGATAGGAAAAAATCCTAATGATTAGAATCCTCCAAAATTCCTTTGAGAATCCTTTGAATCAAAGAAGCTCTTAATCTATTTTATGATTCATGGAATTGTGCATTGTAAAGCATACAGTAAAAACAAATAATGGCAATTCAACTAGAAAAAAGTTTGGGTAGTTATGATATGGAAGATTCTAGAACAAAAGAGAACCACTGTTGTTTTCATGTTTGTGCATTATGCTTAAGTTCAACCATGGAGTCTGCTAGATTGTACATGTGGCAAAATCCGGTGGGGGCTAGAAGATGGTGCGAGGGGCCAAGTGGAGGGAGACTATGAAGGAATGCACAAGTGCGAGATCGATATTTAGAGAGAGAGGGCAAACACGTGCGCTGATGCGCGCAGTGGCGGAGCCATGAAAAATAAATGAGCTAGGGGGGCAAGCATTGCTAATCCTTTACGAGGAGGGTCAATTCATGAACTTACACCATTTTTAGCAGCAATTGTCTAATGATCACATTCATATTAGCCTTGATATATAGTGATGTTAGGGGGGAGGGGGCAGGGCCCTTACTACCCCTGTCTTCGCCATTGTGCACGCGTCTCAGAGATGAAGCGGAAGGCATGGATGATGAGAGGGGGACGTTGGATACATAATTAATGTGGGTGTATTAGCTATATATGTTAATCCTATATAGAGAGGTATAGATTGATCGATGTGGACGTGGGAAAGAGGGTGAGACCTCACTGGATATATCGATTGATCGGTTTGTGTGGAAAACTATGAAAGACCTAGCTATATACACACATACATAGAGAAACATCGATCGTTGCGCATGCACGCGTGAGCGATAAAGAATGCCCAATATGATGGAGAGGGGGATGTGTGTTGGTGTGTGCCTTCATGGGAGACCGACCTGAAGAAAAAGATTGCATGCGTGCGATGGATAATGCCGACTAGTAGTGTGTGTGCATGCATGCATGAGAGAAGGTTAGTGGTACAATTATAAAGAGAAGACTATTGTGTGGGTGTAAAAGAATAGTTGAATAGGTGAGGTCACAATCAATGTAAAGTTGAATTCAAATATTTGAATAAGAGATCCTGATGTTTGAAACCCATGCATACATCAATATAACGGAGATCTGCGTGGTGTGGTTTGGAAATGAGCATGTTGTAATGCATACACATTGAACAAGGTCAGACTGATTTGAATTTGAGATACCGATGGCAAACATCATTTGGCCATGTCGCATCCGTGCATGGACACACTATTCTAATTGGAGATGATGGGCGGCTTTTGTATCACATATCTACATCTATACCCCTATATATAATTATTATATTGTGTGTGGGTAATTTAACTTTGAAAGATGATCGTTGGATGAGGCGAATCCGATGATCCAAAGATGGCAAATTTAAGCACTATTGGCCATTGGATATCATCTAGATTCCATCAGATTTCGCCACATGTATAATCTAGAAGACTCCATGGTTGAACTTAAGCATAATGCACAAACATCAAAACACAAGCACTTCTTATTTGTTCTAGAATCTTCCGTATCAGAATTGCCCAAATGTTTTTCTACATGAATTTCCATTTATGTCTTATGACGCACAATTCCATGAATCTTAAAATAGATTAGCTTTTTTATAAAAACTAGATGATTTTGAATGAAATGAACTATAAGAATTAAACGAACATCTACATCATGCATATATGACTCGAATCTTGCATGCTATAATGTGGTATTTATGCATAATTTGGTTCCAAATCTCATGTGTGCAATGCACGTGTACCTTACTCTAGTCTAAATGGTGTTTGTGTGTGTGTTGTGCGTGTTGAGGTGCAAATTGTCTTTTTTTGGGTACACGTTAAGCTTGTTCTTCTGAAATTTCAAGCCGCGCCTTATTATGCCGAAAATTCAAGCTAGTGTCTCTATCTATCGTGCTGGGAAACTCCCGCCTCTTCAACCCGTGCCTTGTTAGCCCGAAATATTTAAGATATATCTTTGTCTCATTCTACTCCGACAACTCCCTCCATCTCAACCCGCGCCTTGCTATTCCGAAATTACAACACGTGCGAAAACTCCCACCTCCTGTGAAATCCCGACACGCGAAATGCCCGTGGTACCCCTGAACCGAAAGAACCGCCTCAAATCGGTGGGGGTACTTTCGTAACTTACCCCACATTTTGGACAAGCGCGTCTCTAAGCCATGGTTCCCCACTATCATCTCATCCCCCCACCCATTCATACACCGAGGCCGCGAAAACCCGCGACGAAACCCCACACCCTGCTCCGTCCGCCACCCAGCCGAAGCCTCTTCCCCGTCGACATCGTCCACAGCAACACCTCGACGTCCCTCATCCACCGTACCGGATGAGGATCCATCGTCGATCTCATCGTCCCGCCGGTTCAGCCACACCATCCTCCACCTCCAAGGAGTTGCCCTGACGTTCCCCTCGTATTTTGCACCACCTCCATTCCCACACCACCGTCTTCACCTGCACCACCGGAAGAGCATCATCATCACCGTTTCCCCGGATGAAGCTGCGGCCTAATCGGCGCCACCAAAGAGGTTGTACACTAATCGCCGCATTTTCTTCTTGATTCGATCTCACGGTGCTGTTGGCGCTCGGTCCCGAGCCGACACGGCGCGGCTCCATCCACGGCGGCGTCGCCAGCCACTTCCTCCACGGCGTCGCTCCGTTGGCGGCGACGTCCACATCAGTAGGACCTGCTGCTTCTTTAGCTCTCGCTCACGCTGCTGCTCTGCTCTTGCTCTCGGTCCCCTGCCTGGTCTGCTCTTGCTATTGCTCTTGCTCGCGCTGCTGCTCTCGCTCTTGCTCTTGCTTGTGATGCTGCTCCGATTTAGCTACACTTCACTCCGATGCCGCCGGGGTGAAGGAAGAACCAGCCGCAGCAGGGAGGGGGGCTCGTCGGAGAGGTACCCCACTATCTATCTTAGGGTTCAGGATGGGGTGGTGGTCGCCGGCGGTGGCGGGGCGTTGGCGGGGCGGTGGCGTGGGGATCGCCGGAGAAAAAGCTCGGCACGGGAGGGCCTAGAGGGATGGCCGGGGCGGCGGCGGACCGGCGGTGGGGAGTGTTTTCGTGGCGGTCGGGGTGGCGCACCGCCGGCCGCGGGCGGCGGGGGGCTATTGTTTGGCCGGCTCAGGGGGTGGAGGTTGAAGATGAACCGCAGTCCCTTGAGTTCGTATCCAACGGCTGCAAAATTGACTGACCGGAGATGAAAAAGTCAGTCGACCGACGCGTAGCCTCACCTTGCTAGTGCGTTCAGTTTCGGCAGCAAAATTCAGTTTCGACAGCAAAATTCAGTTTCGACAGTTAAGTTCAGTTTCGACAGTTAAGTTAAGTTTCGACAGTTAAATTCAGTTTCGATAGTTAAGTTCAGAGATGAGCGGCTGATGTATTTTACATCTAGCACTTTGTGTTTATGTATTTTACGTCATGTATTGGAGATGCTATTAGAATTCCACTCAGGTTAACGTTGTTTCTTGTCTCTCTTGTCCTGCTTCAGCCTTGGCATCGTACAACTCACTGGAGCTGCTCCAACGATGAAACCCTCCATCACAGCGGAGCAGTACCTCGGGCTCCATCTCCAGACGCCTAAGATCTTCTCCCCCTCCTCTGACAGCCAAGTCAGCCGGAGGATCCTCACCGGCCAACCCAATCACGCTGAGATCGACATGGCTTCGCCAAAGAGGTTGTACACTTGATGCATCTCTTTTTTACTCTACATGTTATATATATTGTCCACTAAGCACTCGTAGTACCGGGAAATATGATTATTTTATCCTACTATATGACAAGCAGTGAGGTACCAGGCAACTTAGCTATCGGTGATGGACTCTCTTGAACGCCATCATTATTTATCTCTGCGTGTTTGAGCTGTGCATTTGTCCATGGGCCTGAGAGTTGAGCTAGTATGGCAGTGGCATGGGTCCAAAGTAATAGAAGTAGCACAAAAACATTTTTTTAGTGTAGGATTTTCCTTGCTCAAGCCTGCCTACTAGAATCGCCAGTGCTTGAAAGGAAAAGTGAATGAAAAACATCGGAATTGGAAAGTTTCCTATGGTACTACTTTTCATGAATTTGGTGCAAAGGAATGGAGCAAAGGAAAACTGTAGAATTTGTTCCTTTAGTGTCTCCTTGAAAGAGAAACCATAGGAATTCTAATTTCCACTTCTCCTCCTTTTCATATTCCTATTCATCAAGCACAAGACTAAGAGATAGTAGCATAGTAGCATTATAACCGTACATTTTCTTGTGGTTTGACTTAATCTCACCATGATTTTTTGCATCATGTGATCTTCCAATTGTTGTGAACCAAACACCCATATTGGCAGAAATGCTGTGTTTTTAAATTCTCTGTTTTGCACGTGCATTCCTATACTATTCATGTCTATTTCCTATCCCTGCATTGTTAGAATCCTCAAATTCAAACAAGCACTTACTCAATTACTTCTATTACAGATATGTGTCAAAGAAAACCTTGTGTGGTTTGTCCTGCAACTACGACGCTATGTTCCACCCCAACTCAGCTGCTCCAACGACGGAAGGGTTCACCACAGCAGGGATCCGCTCTCCAGACTGTCTTTCGCTACCTCAGATCTTCTTCCCCGCCGCCGGCAGCCACGGCAACTGCATTACCATCATCAACTGAGCAGATGACCTTGAGGACTACACGGGTCCGCAAGAGAGGTCGCACTCTTCCGTGTCTGCTTACGTTATGCGTCGCTTAATATGATGACATGCTACATTATCGTCGTGTTCACCTATTAGACTCCGAGTCAGGTCCAAACTAATGCTGAAACTTGAGTTTTTAAATGGTTGTGGGGTACATATTGGGGCAGCAATCAGTACTATCTGTCTACTATCTGGTTAATCTCTGGTGTCTACTATGAGTTTCATGTTGGGTGCAAACAAATATTAAATGAGCCATTATCTGTATTTTTTAACTAAAGCTATTATCTACCTGCTATCATTGGTTTTGGATCTATCCACGGTTTGCTACCATCACTCTGGATTTGTGCATGCACTCCTTACATAATCTCACTATGTTTTATTCCTATTCATGCCAGTTATTATACACAATGGAACTAATCATGTAGAGCAAAAGAGACGAGCCTTGCGTGGCAATAAAATTTCATGCTGACATCGTTCCATGGTGGGCGCAAAGGCAGCCCCCCTCCACCCATTTCGGATCATAATGAAGAGGAAGATAACTGTTATGAGGGGGATTCAGAAGGAGAAGACCACTCCTATTTACCCCATGAGGTCTTCGCTCTAACTTGGCATGCTGATGTTGGTAATATCATGCATATGGTGCCTTGCATTGCTTACTGTATACATTAAAGATGTCATCTGCTTAGTTTAGATATGCTTTGTGTCAATGCCATCTGTTTAGTTTCTTTATCGTATATGTGAATCATTCAATGCCATCTTGTCTAGCCAGGCATCATATATGTGAATTTTGCAATGCCACCCTGGTTAGCCAGTCATCTTATATGTGAATTATATCATGCCATCATTTTTTATTACGTGTTAAATTCGCCAATAATTTTAGTACATTCAATTACTCTTCCTGTGCATCAGCCATTTGGCACGGTCATGGAAAAATCTGGAGTGGAAACAAGGTCTTCAGAGCAGACAATGCTATCTGACAAAGCGCATGTCTTGCTGGTTACCGATAGCTCCTCGGAGGAGGATTCAGAGACAGATGACCAGTCATATTCCCACCCCCCCTGAGGTGCATGCCCTAACTTGGGAGGGTTATGTTGCTCATATCGTGCGTATGGTATCTTGCATTGCTATGTCATTTGCTTAGTTTAGACATGCTTTGTGTGAATGCCACCTGTTTAGTGTCTAATTACCATATATGTGAATTATGCAATGCCATCTTGTTGCAAGACATTATATATGTGAATTATGCAATGTTATTTTGTTGCAAGGCATTATATATGTGAATTATGCAATGCCATGCTGTTTAGGCAAGCGTCATATATGTGAATTATATCATGCCGTCCTTTTTTTTGTATTTCTCATTGCTTTTGTTGACAATGTTTGTATATTCAACTGCTCTTCCTGTGCATCAGCCATTTGAATTGGTGATGGAGGAATCTGGAGTGAAAACAAGGTCTTCAGAACAGACAATGCTACCTGCTGAAGCAGATATCTTGCTGGTTACAGATAGCTCTTCAGAGGAGGATTCAGAGGCAGATGACCAGTCCTATTATCCCCCTGAGGTGTATGCTCAAACTTGGCAGGGTTATATTACTCATATAATGCATATGTTGTATTGCAATGCTTAGTTTTTACATCATATACACAATGTTGAATACCATCTCCTTAGTTGACATATAATATATGCGATTGCCCTCTGCTCACTTCCTTAGTATATAAATCATATATTTGAATTATGTCATGCCATGATGTTTACATAGACAACATGTATCTGAATTATGGCATGTCAACCCATTTTCTAAAGACATAATATAGTTATATCATCTCATCCTGTTTACATAGTCATCATATTTAAATTATGTCATTCTATCCATGAATTATATCATGTCATCATGTTTCCATCGACGGCATGTTTGTGATTTATGGCATGCCAACCACTTTAATAGACACATCGTATAGTTATATCATGTCATCCTGTTTACATAGTCATCATATTTTGAAGTATGTCATTCTATCCTGTTTAGTTAGCCATCATACATGTGAAATTGTGTCATGCTATCCTGTTTAATTAGCCATCATATATGTGAAATTATGTCCTGCTATTCTGTTTGCTTAGACAACATAAATGTGAATTATTGCATGCCCTATTTTCTTCCCTATTATCCATTGCACCTGTCTATCTTACAATGTATGTACATTCAATTACTTTTCTTGTTTATCAGCCATTTCAATTGGAGGAAGTGATGGCAGTATCTGTGGGAGTAAAAACACGGTCTTCAGAAAAGATCGTGCTACTTGTTGATGCAGATAGAACCACGGTTGTACTTGCCCAAGAACCAGCCCCACCACACATAACCCACACTCATGCAGATTGTACCCCTACCCAGTTGGACAGAGAACCAGCTACACCCCTTCTAACCCCAACCCCAGCAGATAGACACCCAGTTCCCATTGACACAGCACCATCTCCACCACAGAGCACCCAAACACGAGCAGTTAGTAAGGCAACTGCAGTGCCCAAATCACGAGGACCACCACTCCGAACCCGAAGTCATCGCTTAAAGCAAAAGAAGAATTGTTCTCAGCTCAGGTTCCGTTGCTATGGTTCATACTACTTTGCTCTTGCATCATTGTATTTACTGATACCAACTAATTTCAAATTTGAAGGATGCAATTGAAACTCCAATGGCGCAACAGGTATGTTTTAAACCTGTTTCTTCAATGCGTTTGGTTGTTTGCTGTTGTAAGTTTCTCTATGTTGATTTTAGTTTTAATTGAATAAACAGTTATGTTCTCATGCCATGCACATTACAAGTGTTGTTATTGCTGTGTAGTTTCCCACACTTATATTCTGTCTATGCTGCTTTGTCTTAAATAGATATGATTCGAACTGTATCTATCTTGATTTGGCAACATAAACTAGAATGATATAGACCATACAGTGACCATACTACATAGATATATGTTTGTTTCATGCTGTTATCCTGTCCACCTTACTATTGAACTGGTTTACCAAAATGAGTTTCATATACTACATTGTAAACCTGAGATATGTTTGTTTGTTTCTCTTTTAGAACGCGGATAAAATATTGGAGAAGAGTACCCTGTTATGCAATGGTAAAGGAAGTAATGCAGATAAGGTTCAAGATAGTGAGACATCCATGTTGGTCTCCAAGAAAGCTGATAAAAACTATATTGAAGACACTGAGACAACCCCAAAGTCTTGTCTTGATGTAGCGTTCGAGTTACTGGCTACCACTGCTGGCACCAGCTCTTCGAACTCATTGCCTGAATCAGTTCGGCTTCTTGAGTTTCAACTTTAAGTTGAAAGACATCGATCAGATGTTATGCGACAGGAAGCCGAAGGACTGAGGAAGTCCCTGCAGAATTCAGATGCATACTTTCTGGTGCAACAGCAAGCGCTGGAGGACTTAAGCGCCAAACAAGAGAAACTTAATAAGCTTGCTAAGCATATTGCTAGCATTATGGGTACCCAGGATATTGTTTCTTGAGCTCTTCTGAAGTGGTTTCAGTTCTGGACTTGTTTTGCTGCGGCGTTTATATGCTGTTGTGTTTCCTATATTTGCACTTGTGGCGAACTTTGATGTCCAGTGGATGTAATATGTGTAATAGCCGTGATAGCCTAGTGTAAGTTGCTTGCTTATTTATTTCCTTGTTGTCTTGTTTATTTGTTTGCTTGTAGTCAGTGCAGTTCTTTTTCTGCGGTTTGCTAGTGGCTGCAATAACCTATTTTTAAAACTAGGCCACAATAACTATGGGCTAATATTTACTGTAGTGACACTGGGCCTCCTACGGGCCGTAGAAATAGTGGGCCTTCTACGGGCCGTAGAAATAGTGGGCCTTCTACGGGCCGTAGAAACAGTGGGCCTTCTACGGGCCGTAGAAATAATGGGCCTTCTACGGGTCGTATCATCAATGGGCCTTATACGGGTCGTATGATCGATTGGCCAAACATGGGCCAAACAGACCGCATTCTGGCCGTAAACAGTCTAGAGTTGGAATCGTCCGTTCATGGGCCGACCATAACGGGCCATTGTTAATAGGCCGTATTTGATGACGCTATGAAAACGGCCCAACGTATTAACGGACCACAAACGGGCCGACTTTAACCACGAGCTGAATTTGGCCCACAAGCAGAAAATGATAGTAATGGGCCGTAAGTAAACGAATGCTGGAAATGAGCCCAAGAATAAATGGGCTCTAAGAAGGCCGAAAGATAACATGGGCTGGAGACGGCCCAACGGAATAACGAGCCGTTAATGGGTATAAAGTGATACACTGTTCATTACAGGCCAGTTTCACCATGGGCCGTTAATGGGTGTAAAGTGATACACTGTTCATTATGGGCCAGTTTCAGCACGGGCCGCTAATGGGCCAAGAGTTACAAAGGGCCTCATATGGGCCGAAAGACATCATGGGCTATACATGGGCCAGAAGTGAAAACGGGCTGGAATCTATTGGACGGCCCAGATGACGCTACTGGGCCTAATTCGGATAGGGCGTAACGGGTCTTGGGTTAGCGGGCTGTAAATGGACTATATACGAACAGGTCGTTAACAGGCTTTCCATGGGTCGGCCCGCCAGCTTTTGACCAAGTCAAATGGGCCGACCTTTTCATAGGAATGGGTCACTGTTGGGCCGTGCCACGTGTCGACGTATCATGGGCGCCTTCTGTCCAGTGAGTGGATGACATCTGTCCCAACGATGAGCCGACACGTGTTTCCTCTATCCAATGATGATTTTACACATGGAAAATCCCCATTGGTCGGGGCTGTTAACGGGTTATCGGATCCAAAACCCGACCCGATAGCTTAACGGCGTTCTGTTACGGTGGATGCCACGTGTTGGTCACCCTTGACGAAAGCACTTCTGTGACGCGCGATTTATTATCATGGAAGTGGACACTTCCGTGATGATAATTATGGTAATGTCATGGAACACTTCTACGACAGCACAGGTATGACTATCTTGATTCTGTCATAAATTTGTCATGGATGTACATGCATGACAAAAAAAGCGACCTACTGTGACAAACACGTATCATCACGGAAGTGTATTTTTTTTGTAGTGTAACCCCTATTTCTCCGTGCTTCGTCCAAACATTATAGTGTGGCATGAAACCCTTATAAAGCAGGTGGGTGTGAAGGATTTTCCGTTCAGAGTAAGACTTCGTATTCCCATAATTAGGGGCATGGACAACACATAAAACCATTCTGCTTGTTCGCCTCAGCCACTTCGAGAAAATTATGCATGCCCTTAACGTACTCGGAGGTGTGTCTGTCATCGTACACCCATTGTCGGTTCATCTGCGTGGATTATATATAACTAAGTGTGTCAAAAACCATTACAGAATATCATGAATAGATAAGTGACCAAATTAATAGAAGTTCATCATCACATTAAAACCAAAGTATATACATAGTTCTCATTGAACAACATATAGCTCTCCAAAGCATCTAGTTAAACCATACATTGAAACTATGTAAAACCTTTCAATGCAACAACAAATGTGATCATAATCACAACCAAGGTAACAATTGATCCAACGGTGTAATGATACCAAGCCTCGGTATGAATGGCATATTTTCTAATCTTTTTAATCTTCAACCGCATTGCATCCATCTTGATCTTGTGATCATCGACGACATCCGCAACATGCAACTCCAATATCATCTTCTCCTCTTCAATTTTTTATTTTTACCTTCAAATAATTGTTTTCTTCTTCAACTAGATTTAATCTCTCGACAATAGGGTCGGTTGGAATTTCCGATTCAACTGCCTCCTAGATAAATAAAAGCTATGTCAACTTGATGGGCATAATTGTCATAAACAATAAATGAACCAAATAGTTATAAAAGATAATATATATACCACATCTGAATCATAGACAGGACGAGGACCGGCGAGGGCGGATACCAAAACCATCACACTATATAATAACAAGCAATAATAAAAGTAAGAAAATTAGACAAGTATCTATCTAAAGTAAGAATTTTTTTCTTTCAGAAGAAGATAAGAACAAGAGGCTCACCATAGTGGTGCAGGCGATGAGATCGATGCGGGCGATCAACGGAGGTGAAGACGGGGACGGGACGTGACAGACCGCTAAACCTAGACAATCTCGGGGAAAATGAAGCTTGGAGGTCGAGCTTCAAGGGGAGAAAGCTTAACTAGTGTGGCTCGGGCATTTCATCGAACACCTCGTGTGCATAGGAGGTGAGCTAGAGCACCACAAAGCTCTCCCCTCGCCGGCCAGAAAAAACAGAGCAGTGTAGAGTGCTCTGCTCGCGGGCAAGGGGTATATATAGCCACCTCATTGGCCCCGGTTCGTGGCTGGAACCGGGACTAAAGGCCCCCCTTCTGTCCCGGTTCTAGGCACGAACCGGGACCAATGGCTGTGGGCCAGGAGCGAGGCCCATTGGTCCCGGTTCATGGCTAGAACCAGGACAAATGGATCCACATGAACTGGGACAAATGCCTCCCGAGGCCCGGCCGGGCCCCTGGGTGCACGAACCGGAACGTATGCCCCCCATGATTCGCGGTTCTTGACTGAACCGAGACTAATGGGCTTGGCAGGCTCCAACCAAAGCTCTGTTTTCTACTAGTGATCGTTCCTGCTCCTCCATGCGACGAGCCTCTTCCATGTTTTTTTCCTAAATCCTGAAAAAACGGTGTTGCTCCGCATAGTATTCTTTTTAATTCTCTCTCTCTCTCTCTCTTGCTCTGCTTTCTCCTCATCTTCCGCCTTCTCGCGTCTCTCTTCCGCATAGAAACTATTCCATGCTCGGTGACTTCTTTCATGAATCTCAGTCACTGCCCAAGCCGGCATCTCCGTGTCAATCCAACGATAATACATGCATAGAGGCGGAGGAGACTACAACAAGAAATAAGAATGTTATTAAAGAATCAATCAAAATACCAACAATATATATTCGTGATGGTTAAAGCATACCAGAGGCTTGTCATACTCTGAAATAGCTACGGGTGGATCTACCTCATAATTGGCGCGCATGAAAAACTTCATGCCCAACCAATATGAAAAATCTGTCACCTCCTTCACCTTGCAAAGATCGCCACACCAACACCGCAGGACTGCCACCCCCGGAGGGAAACTTGCATTCTTCATTTTCGTCGGCCTAATGCTTTGATCCGAGCAAGGCAAACTCATACTGACTTAAAAAATGTGTTACACACTTTGCGCAGTGACGATTTCGAGGATTGCTGGACGAGGATGATGAGAGCCTCGGTGTCTCCTTTTATACGCTTAGATGACAAATGATGGCGAGAAAATAAGCGCGAACAGACGAAATTAGGCAGGAAATTTTAGGATCCCTGTAGTGTCGGCACAACAGGTTCCCGCAACGAATGACTGATTCCCGCAGTGTCGTCGCATCTGCTCAAGCAATAGTCAGAGCGATTCTCGCAGTGCCATCGCATCCACTGAGGCAAAAGAAGCAAAAGCAGGACTAATTCCCGGGCGAAAGAACCAAAAACAACATCAGCATGCATATTCCCGCGCATGGGAATCACCGCCGTCAGCGTCACTGTCGTGACTGGGAATCAGCGCCGTCAGCGTACGTTGTCGCGCGTGTAGGAGAGATGCCGCCTCGCGTAGTGGCGGCGTGGGCCACCGGCTGGGACCGCGAGTAGCAGAATCTGTCGGCCTGCGACCGGCAGGAGCAGCGCCGGCCACCTAGTCTTGTGGCGGCAGGGCCCACCAGGCCCGCCCCGTTCCATCCCGACGAGAGGAACTGTATCAAATATGTTATACCCCGCGCGGCCGCCTCCTGCCGTGGCGGTAGGGCCTGCCGCCTCCTGCCATGGCGGCAGGTGCCACATGTCGCCTGCCGCCACGGCCCAGGGGGTCTTTTTTGTCAAATTCATCTGCATGTGATTCTTTTTAGCAATTCATTCGCGCAGGTGGTCTGTTTTGACAAAAAATCTGATTGATGTGCTCGGTGGCTGACAGGGTCCTATTGTTGCATGGCACGTCGTGGGTCATGCGCGACCGGGAGACGCAGTGGTGGGTGAACTCCCGACAGGATCAATTGGGGTTTCTTGATCGGTTTGGCTGTAGCACAGTTAGAAAAAAGAAATCTAAGAAGGCTTCTTTTGCATGCAATTTAGATTAGCCTTTGGATACAAATCGTCAGAATGTATATTTTTCGTCGAGCTTGCGAATAAATTTAAAACAAATTCGAGCCTCATGCTTTCCACCTTTATATGGTCGGGAAATGGCTCTTTCCAGATTACTTTTTGAAATTAAATTGATATCAAAATCAAGAAGATGAAAGAGGTACATCCAATTGCTCGATTCAATAGAAGGAGTTATGTTGGCCAAATAAGTGTATCACTACTAACATTTTCTATGTAATTAGGGCATCTCCAAGGCGGACTGGCAAACCTTCCGTATCTGTGGGGACCGCAGAAGCCATCCAACACGGGCCCGTATAGATCCACGGCGCGGTCCGAACACAGTTTCTCCCAGAGACAAAGTTGGGGATGTTTACGGGAGTCCGGACACCCGAAACATAGGACACCGACACCCTTGGCCCACCCAATCCCCTCTCTTGGTCTCATTTCCTTCCACTCCGCCCATTGTCCCCCTTACTTTGCATGCACACCCTTCACCCCCGTCACCACTGTTGTACGTCTTCGGCCGCCACAGAGGCATTGTCGGACGTCCACAGCCAGCACCAACGCGTCCGCTCGCCTTTACGACAGAGTTGTCCATCCTGGAGCCGTTTGTGCACAGGTACACTCCGCCCACTATCGACGACCTCCATGATGGACACCATGCCCGGCAGGTGTTTGGTCAAACGCCATTGAGCTTATTTTCAAATGCTATGTCGTTTTGTAGAGTACGAAGGATGGTGAGCTAATCGATCATGGAGGATGAGTTATTGTGCGACGCATGGCTCGTTGTATCCGCAGATTTTGTAGGCAAGAGCAGAGGGCCGGCCTTCTGGGCGCAAGTGCATGAAAAGTTTCACGCACGAAAGCACATTGCGCCCTACGACATGTGCATCATTCAACCATGCAACATGAGGTCGTTGTCGTATCGCTGGCACACTATCCAGATCAACCTCACCAAGTTTTGCGACGCGGTTCGTCAGCTCCAGAAGGCCGGCCAACATGAGATCTCTTTTTATCCATTTTGATGACAAGTATTTTCGGACGGAGGGAGTACTGTTTAGCTATTACTTCCTCCTTTCCAAAATAGATGACCCAATTTTATACTAACTTTGTACTAAAGTTAGTACAAAGTTGAGTCATCTATTTTGGAACGGAGGGAGTAGGTTCTATGAGTATGGCCGGGGTGAATCCTGCTCATACGCACTGAAAGAATAAATAATTGATCTTTCATTTCTTCATGAAAAATATGTCATTTTGTTTTTAAAGAAAAGTTATATGAAAAGTTGTAGTAGAACACTGCTAGCTGTAATTCCCCATGTGTCTTGGCATTTTAGGTGGAGTGGAAATCTTTAAGAGGAAGTATCAAGCGACACGAGAACCTATGGTAGAATGATGTGTTGACAGTGTACCTAATCCACCTGTATTGACAATGCATATAATTTTTAAACTTGAGATTATATTATCAGCTGCAATATCTATTCCCTTTTAAACTCAAGACTTTTAAACAAGATCATATACATTGTGAACCAAAGATAGTTGAGTATACAGTTTAATTCTGCAATTTGTTCTATTAGACAAATTACTATTGTGTTAAATCCTTGTTGTGGTGTGCTAAATCGTTTCCTTATGTTTGTACCTGCCAGTTCTAAGCACCTATTCTTTTCTTCTTATTTTGTATCTATACATAACAATTCTATTTTTCTTACCTCTGCAATTATACGACCTGTAGTTTATTCTCATGGATCTTAAGGTACTAAACTTCCAAATTAGAACCTGGCCTAAATTTGAGATTTCCCGAATGTATATTTTTGTTTTTCTTTCATTCTTTGGAGGTGATCCGTTGGTTGCTCAATGCTCTTTACTGCATGACTAAATTTCTTTTTCTTTATTTCTAAAGTCAGTCTTATTTTCTTCGTGAAGGTTTCCTGATGCAAATATATAGTGAAAGCGGTTTGAGAAAAGAAGCAAAATGTTCGAGCCAACCTATTTATATGGTGTGGAGAATATAAGGTTCTTGGCTTATTGATATCATCTGGTCATTTTTATAGGTGCCTGACTACATAATGAACTTTCTAGCTGTGTTGATGACAACAAGAAGAAAAGCTTCTTTGACCAGGTGTGTCTTGGGTTGTATCCTTGAAATATTTCACTGCCTATGTTGGATGGATGATGGATCTCATACTTGCAAGGGATATTTACTAACAAACTACTAAAAATATCTAACTACTTTATTGTGATAAGTTTTCATATGAAAGTCACATGCGAACTTGTCTGTTAGTATCTTTTTGTTTGAAGTCAATGGGATTTCATATGAACAAGTGCGTAAGAAAGTAAAGATTGTTCTTTTCCTGCTAAAGTTTTCATTGTGCAGGTTTGCTGACTTAATTCAAGCTATCCTGGTGGACTGACATCATACATCCAGAATGCCAAAAGGCTTTTGGTAGATTGCAAGGCAGGATAAAATCCATACGATGGTTCCACGCCTTCAGTAAGTCTTGCCATGCACCATCGTTTCATGAATTTGTTGGGTTGTTTGAAATGAGCCTTTTTGTGTTGTATGAGATCTAAAATTTCAATTCAGAACACCCATCTGATCATTTTTTCCTACTCTGAACTGTTGTGTACTGATATTAATTTAACTCATTTGCCTTATGTTATTATTCTGGCTGCCTTCAGTTTACATGACTGAAATAGCTCGGTGAACTTTCTTCCCACATCATGTCAGAATTCTATATGGAGTCATCTTGGCATAGTTATGTTCTTCGTAATAGTAATAAAGGCAAAAGAGAAATTTTCATGTCTCGGTACATTTTAATTCCAGGTACCACTACTATGTTGCAAATGATGGATTACATTATTATAAGCTTAGTTCTCTCAAAGCTTCATGCTTTAATAATGGATGCTGCCTTTTCAAAGTATAATAAAGATTTGGAATTATTTGGAATTCTTACACAAGGACATCACCAAAGCAAGTGTTCCTTATTTAAAGATTTCTTCAGCTCAAAATGTGCTGTACTATTATGGCTTTTTGAACTGAAAAGTTTCCAGATCCCAAGTTTTCCTTGTTTAAAGATTTCTTCAGCTCAAATTGTTGTTGTACTACTATGCCTTTTTGAACTGAAAAGTTTCCAGATCGCAAGTTTTCCTTATGTAAAGATTTCTTTAGCTCAAAATGTTACTGTACTACTATGTCTTTTTGAACTGAACAGTTTCTAGATCGCTAAGGATTGTCCTCTTCTTTGTTTAGAGAACTCGGCATTCAGACCTCGCTGGCGCTGGGCTAGATGGGCTTGCTGGTATTTTATAGTCTGGTCAGAGCATCTCCAGTAGCTTGTCTATATGGATGTCTATACTCGTTTTCCATGACGTGAGCCCAAAACAGGCGTCCAACAGCTTGTCTATATGATCGTCCAAATATACACATCTTCTAAATCGGCCTTGACAATGTCCATGCCTGGACAATGTGAAGGCGTTGTCTAAACTCAATTGCTGTCATGGTTTCTTCCTCTCCCTAGCGACGGCCCACCTGTCATGGTCCCTGTATATAGACATTCTGATGCAAAACTGGATGTGTATATGAGGAAATCTTTTTAGACCATTGTCTATATGAATATATAGACATCCAAATATACACATGCTATTGGAGATGCTCTAAGTAGATTTGTTATCTTCAAGTAAAGCTAAATGTGAGCCACACCAACTTCCTTTAGTTCTTGAGAATTTGTTGCCGTCCTTTGGATTAACAGTCTGCCACAGTGCTCATGGCTCTTGCATTCACTCAAGAATCAAGGCAAGTGTGGTGAGTGTCGTGCTTCTGGATATGTTGTTCTACACTTGACATTGCAGCGCTCATCTATTAGAATTTGCATTATTGCCACAAATGATTCCAGTAACTAGAATCCATGTTAGGGAACAGAAGCTGACAGGTACAAGCTAACCACCCTTGCCTAACTCGTTTGCCTGTCGTACTTGGCAAAAATCTGTACTTGGCAATCTACTACTTTTTATTTGATGTTTGGTTCCGGAAATAGGACCTAGCTTCAGTTGCGTTAACTATCGATTTGTTTCAGGGACAATCTCTATTCTTAGCAAATTCCCATGTTAGAGAAAAATTGTAGTATAAATTAAGTGACATCATGAAACATTTTGAATCAAGATAACAAAGAAGAATTACAAGTTTGATAAAGCACGAGGGATCATTCATTCATTTACTTATGATCCCTTTAAGACGGCTGCCTCTTTGTTAATACAAGACTATTAGTATATATCAAACCCCTAAACTTGCTTTGGTTTTTGAATGTGATTTTTAACCAGCAACATGGACCTGTCACTCATCTGTAATGCATGTCTTCTTGCTAAAATAAGTTTAGTAATACTGCTATGCACATGCCATACCCACAGCGCCAAAAAGCAACAACAAGTATGGTAGCCTAATTAGTAGCGCACCTTACAGCCTTAGTTGCATCCTGATGCTTTACATCCTCTAGATGTTTTTCTGATTTTTTTTTTGCATCCTCTAGATGAACTCTTTTTATTGAACCTTCTACCATTGTTGGTAGCTGATGTTTAGAAGTCCAAGCAGCTGAACGTTTTACAGATTCATATATACCCCCTGTAACGAAGAAGTGGGTGTTTCCATGGATGGATCGGGTTTAATCTATGCATAGATATCACGCTTGAGGTCAGTTGTGTTTTCTCAGGTTTACGTAGGAATGACAACTGTTTTCAGAAGCAAAAAACTTGAATTGGGAATGGAACCCTTGATGGATTGATGTTTGCTGAAGAAAGTCCTTGCAGCAAAGAAGAACATGAAGCAGGTTTTCTATTTTTTACAAGTATTTCCTTTTGTTCCTAATTGTTTTCTCTTTCATATGGAAGCTCTGAAACAAAATGGGGTGGCCTAAAATTAAGGATTAATTCTTTTGATAACTGATTTGAGAAAACAGATACATGGAATATAAGTACAAGGTAGACTGTAGCATTGCTATCCTGTACATACAGTTCAACCAACTGCTCCGAGAGGAACCAAGGTGACGTGCAAGTTGGCACATGTGAAGCTTTGTCGGAGCCATTCCTGCTCTTCCAGAGCCACAAGGAGAGCCTAAAAGTCAGGGTACCACTCACTTCTCCAAGAATTTGTATAATCATTAGAAGTTTAGAACCAGTCAAGCCAAAAATATGAAATGGAATGCATTTGCAGGCAGAAGCGTGTCCAGCTGTCGTACGAGAAGAAGTGTGCACGGCTGAGGAGCCAGGGCGCCAATGGTGCGGAGTCGTTCGCCATCAAGAGGACCAAAGCTGCCATCAGGGACCACCGGATCAAGCTCAACATCTCCCTCGCCTCCGTCAACGCCCTGTCCCAGAGGGTCGTCGCCGTCCACGATGAGCCCGCAGCTCACGGAGCTCATCCAAATGTACGTGTTTCTATTATAGTGTGCTCGATTGATATCCCCAAAAACACTGCTGCCGCACATGTTTGATTGATGTTTCTTGTTGCTGTCTTGTATGTATAGGCGGGCAAGGATGTGGCGACTCATCGGCGACGTGCACCAGGTGATGTAGCGCATAGCGGACGAGGTGAGCGTGCTCCTCTCGTTGTTGGCCACATGGTTGGAGGGAGGCATCAAGGGCTCGCTACTACCGGGGCGGACGTGCGCACAATTTATATTGATATATCTTATTTTGCCAAACAACAAGATATATGCTCCTGATGCTATTAACCTGACAGGGAATTTCAGTTTCTTTCACATGATACATCAATAAATATATAGAGATTCAGATGTGTTGCATTTTCGCTGGTTTCTTTTATTATAAATGTCACTTTTTTTATAGCAACATTACATGTATACAAAACACACTACTTTAAATAGGATAGTAGAAGGGGTGCATCCTACCTGGCACCACCTTGCTTCCGCTCAAGCGGCGCGCCACGGGCGCGCCCCAACCACTAGTGCATGTAACGCGTCACTGCCTCACTGATCAGCGGCCACTACAGCTAGAGTGCTAGACTGATCAATTCATGCATGCCGTCCCTGGCCCAGCTGCATTAGTGTGTAGTACGAGCTAGGTTCAGAGCAGCGAGATTGCGTTTGGATCTTCGGTGTAAGCCGGCCTACATCAAACCCGTATGTATATGCAGCAAGCAGAAGCACGAGGCGAGGAATCAGTTGGGCTCAAGGACACACAACCTAGCTGCTTGCTCCATGTTAAACGGACTTTAGGCATGCAATCTTCATGCATGGCCATATACATAATGAAATCGTGAACAGCTCATTTGTTGGGTCTTATAAATTGAGCCGGTGTCAATCCAGTGATAAGGTTCGTCCAAGTAGTCATATGGAACTCTCAAAAAAAAGTAGTCACATGGAAGATGACATGTTTTATATGTGTCGTCTGTGAGTTAGGATATTAGAGAACAACTGATATGTCACGCCAAATCCACTCATACAACCTTGAACGTACTACTCCACCATCGGGTTATTATTGTCATGGGTGTGTCTCTATCACCGCTAAGGCCGGCTAACGAGCCGGCAATTGCATACCTCATGGCATGCATACTAAAGTTACCATCGCCGATGAAGTATGATGTGTGGCAGTAGGAGAAATTATTATCGCCGAGCTTAGAAACTAACGGTGATAGCGCAGCGGTACCAAGCCCGATAACGCCAGACATGCCCATGGTACAGTTCTAGCCATGGGCAAACTCCCACAGCCAATTGCTCTTGACATCATAAACTTGGAATGTTGGAATATACGGATTCAAAAAAATGAAAAAGTCTTTAGGCAGGAAACCCAAAGTATGAATTCTTGGAAGTTCCTTTTGAAACAAGAGCTCTCTTTGTTGGAACAGAGTAAGCAGAAGAACATGGGAGTGCTAAAAGATTGGATTGCTTCCAACCTTTAGAATAAGTCTAATCTAAAGTTCTTTATGATGATTCCAAAAACTGGCATTGGTTAGAAGAGTATGATGAGCGTGGTCTTGCCCATGATGTGGTAGTGCGAGGGAAGCTCTGACTAAGAGAGACTATGTACGCATCCTTGGTGTGTAAGGTTAACTCCCTCATTTGTGAGAGAGTCTGACATAGTTCAAATTAAAATTAAAGTTTTGAACATGCCAAGCATCGAACGACGTACAAAAACGACCACAAATTCTAGGGTGTGGTTCATGGCATCATCACAAAACCTAATGCATAGTTTATGACCCCACCATGATCATGCCCTGGCAGCTCTAACCAGCTAAGCTTCTTGACCGTAGTTGCGAGCTCACACACTGCTCATCTTAAGCCGACGTACTTCAAAGACCTTGTTCGTGCATATGTGGAGGGCAGTAGTAGCACGAAGAGGGGAGTCAATGGAGCTCAAAGACATGCACACATCCTAATAAAATCCCCCATAGTTTTACCCGTAGAAATAAAAAGTTCCCCATTCTTCCTACTCACACCGACTCTCTCAATTGCTGCATAGTCCATACACAACCATTCAAGAAGAGAAACGGTGAACAAATATTTTCCCCAAATTCTAAGTACGATATGAACATTTTTCAAATATGTGATGGACATTTATCTAATATGTGATTATTCAAATACATACAAGCATTTTTTATTGCGATTAATATTTTTCAAATACATAATTAATGTTTTTCAAATACGTGATAGGCATTTTTCAAATATGCGATGAACATTTTGAAATACAATGTAAATAATTTTTTTCAAATATGTACAAGTTGAACATTTTTTTTCAATTCATATATTTTTTTAACAATTTTTAACTGATTTTCACTTTTTAATCTACAAAATAGAGAGTTCCAAGAAAAACTGGATCTCGGTCCGGCCCATTAGCTCCTGCATGTGGATGTTACCCCACCTATCCCACACCAAGCCCTAAAAAAACTATCCCACATCATACACGTGAAACTGAGATCTTGTTAAGAACTAGACGATATCCCACATGTTATCGTGGAATTAGACGTTTGGTTTCTAAATGTTGTATAGAGTATAAATTCAACCCTTAATATTAAATGTGTGAGAATTTTATGTAGAAACACAAACAAAAATATCCTAATATAAAAAGTTAGCACATATCGCAATTAAATATGCTGGGGTTTAGAATCCATTTACAATGCACTAATGCTTGTTGCATGGTAGATAGAGACTCCTGCCTAGGTTTGGCGAGTGTTAGTAGACCAAGATGGAGGCTCTAAAGGATCGTTTTCGGTAAGCTCTGGTCCTCTAGGGTTCCTCTCTCCCGCCCCCCGCCGCCTCCGGCCTTCCTAGGCCCCCGCCGCCGGCCGTCCCCGCCCCCATTCCCCCCTCTCCCCCTCCCGGATCCGCCCCCGTGCCGCCTTCCCGAGAAATGGCAGGGCTGCGCGAGCCCCTCCCCTCTTCGGCCGCCTTCCTTTGCTCTTCCCTCCCTGCCGCCACCAACGGTCGCCCCCGGCGCTTGGCCGAGTGGTGTTGGCGGTGGTGGGATGGCCTGTCCCCGCACGCGCGGCTCCCTGCCCGGGGCATGGGGGCGGTGGCGGTGCTCCTCGGCTCGGCGACGGCCCGGCGGCAGTGGCCGGCGGCGCGCGAGGTGGTGGCGTGGCTCCTTGGCGACGAGACGACGTGGTGGCGTTGGTTGGCCGGCGGCGCGCCCCCGGCTCAGATCTAGGCCCTGCGGGCCCCATCTGGGTCCTAGCGGGTCGGCTCCCCGGCGTGGCTTCGTCGTCGTCTGCGTGGTGTGGAGGAGGAGCAGCTAGGATGGGGGGCGGCGATGCCGACGACGTGCCTGCTGCAGCGCGGTGGCAGGAGCTTTACGGGCGTGGAGGTCCCGGCCGGACCTGTGGGCCCACGCGCCTGGTATGCTCCTACTATTGTGTCCGGTCAGCTACCGCCGTTGACGGTGGAGGTCGTGCCCACCCGCGTGCTGACGGTGATGCAGCCCCTAGTCCCGGCTCCTATTCCCCATTGTCCAGGCCTCTCTTCATGGTGCCGTGGTGAGACGGGGTGGAGGCTTCATGACCGCGGTGGCGCAAGATGGTGGTCGGTTTGGTGGCAGGCTCTGGAGCATCCGAGGTGAAGGTTGGGATCGGGGGAAACTCATGTCGACTTGTCCGACAGCGACGCCGGTGGGTGCCACCGGACCTTCCCAAGGCCTTGTTTGATAGGAAGGAATTGTAGAGGTCTTGGGAGGGGGAATTTCAGGGGATTTGGTGAATCCCCCTCTTCCACCCAATCCCCTCAAAACCCCTTGAATCCTCAAAACCCTTCCTTTCACAATCCTCTTTGTTTAAAATTTCTATTTGGTAGAAAGGGTTTGTCATGTTGACATAACATGGTGTAGAACATTTAAAAATCCAATCTTTACAATGTAACCCTTAGATCCTTGCTGCAGAATTGATAAAAATGACTTGGAGTAGCAGCACCACCTCTTTATCATAACAACATAATTTGAAGCAGCTTGTTTATCACCAAGCTCATAGGCCATGCTGCTGCTTTCACAAGATAAAATCAATATCTCATCACAGCAACTACATAATTTATCATAACAACATGTCTTTGAAACCCAAATCCTAGCATTCATAATTTACATAACAACATAATCTTTTGCAGCAAACAGTTCATCACAGCCACAACATCATTTTCCAACGAAGATAATGCATACAAATGTATCCATCTTTTGGTGTCATGGTCATCTAGCATTGACAACCTGAGAGAAATTTATTCATCCAGAGTACCTGAGAGAAATGTATCCATCTTTTGTTGCTTCTTTTGGTGCATGAGAACCTGATGAAACAAAAGATAAGAACATTAGAGCGCCCTTAGAAAAAACCATTACAGCAAATAGCTGAACAAAATGGATACTATGGCAGGAATTATAAATCTTTTTTCAAGAACAACCTTTTGTTAGGACAAAGGATATTTATGTAGAATTGGCAGGCTAATGAAACAATGAAAAGTCCCTATTCAGGAAAGATCACCACCCAACCTAAATGGGAGACGTACAAGTTGAGTGTAAACTGAAGATACGTTCAGTCCACATCCATCATATGATCCAACCATCATGTGACAACATCACCCAGTTTTTTAACATGCCCTCTAAGGATATCGTCAACACGCTTCTTGCCATATAGGATAGAGCTATGTCGCTGCTTTCTCTCAACTGGTCCTCTATTACGCATTCGATGCAATACAGGCAGAATAAAGGACATCATATCTTCATCATCCTCACTTCTCCTCTTCCTAATTCGATCGATAATCTCGGAGTTTATCTCGACACTAAAACTAGAGTAAACAAGCAACAAATAAGAACTACATTTCATGGTTTACTTGACTTGAAGCAAATTATTAATAAGACATACACACATAGTAAGACTACAAGAGCAGTAGAATATAGTACTTCGGTTAAGACTTTCGAAACAAGGTCTGGATTTCATATCATGAGGACAAAATGATAAGACTACAAGAGCTATCAAGTAGGATATAGTACTTCGATTAAAACTTAAGAAGCAAGGTCTAGAGGCCTAAAAGCTTGTGTAAATTACCGAACTTAGGCGTGGCAATTGGATCCCAAGATGGAGGCAACTCGTCCACCCCAACAAGAACTCAGGCTGCTGGCTGTCAAAATAAGAACATATCAGAACCTCCCAATCGGTAATTAAAAATGAAACAGGGAAAATCAGGTATATTCTAATCAGGTTACATCTTATCATATCTTTCAGTTCATGCAATACTCCAATTTGCAATCAAGTACAGACTCAAAACATGAACTCACGGTATCTATATAATCTATGTACATGATTTCAGAAGCATGAAACATTACATCATGCGGTTTGAAAATGAATAACTGTGCATTTATCCTACAGTTGCTGCTTCAAGGGCCACCTGAAATATAAGATGGTCCACTGCAGAATATGGGATTAACTTAGTTTTCAGATCACTGGGCATCTGACTGACATAGCCGTCTTAGTGAGATTCCACAACTACAGAATTGTTTTAGCTAAAGTAAAATAAAGGACAACCCTGTAATTGCCAGATTTAGGATAAAGATATATGCTATCGCACTTGAGCCACTATGTGATACCAAAATCTATATAAAAGGAGAGCCACACAAGTTTTCATGAGCATGTGCATGCAAAGGGAATCAGACACAAACAACCTTATCTATTTAATCTGGCCAACTGTCATTTTACACAGCCTTATTTTGTACGCAATGGCAGGCTAACAGTTAGGACCAGACATACTATCAATCTAAATACTGAGAAAGTTATACCAGTTGAAGAATGTCTCTGTAAAGATTTGCAAAATATGCACATTTGTATCTTGCTGGCACTACACTAATCAAGATGTTAGATTCTACACATAGCGACATCAAACAGCAGCAATTAGAGGTGAAGGTAAATAGCTGGGAACTGCAACAAAACAAAGTGCTCCAATAAAGGAAATTAAACTTGAACTGCTGGATTCTGCTTGGACGTCCAAGATTAGAAGATTCCATTCTGAGCAGTGGGTGTTTAACTGAAGAAATGCCTGGTGTCTCTGATGAAAGGATCAGAATAGGGTATTGTTGTGCGCCAGGGGCCTGACTACGTAGCTTCTTAGACCTCCGATGAAATGAGTCGCCTCGCCTCTCCGGAAGATCATAGATGACATTTAGTAAAATAGCAGGGGCGTGCAGTTCAATTTGTCAAATAACCAAAGCCTTTTAAACAGAAATGATATACTTGCAAAGAAAGAAATTCAGTTGTTATATTCAGTTTGTCAAGATTAGAAGATCAATTATATGTTCAGCTCACTTAGTTGTTATAAGATCAGTGGCAAACAAAGAAATATATTCAGCTCACTTAGTTGTCACCATCAAACCAAATTCATCAAGCACAATGATAACCCACAAGCATAGGGGATCGCAACAGTTTTTGAGGGTAAAGTATTCAACCCAAATTTATTGATTCGACACAAGGGGAGTCAAAGAATACTCTCAAGTATTAGCAGCTGAGTTGTCAATTCAACCACACCTGGAAACTTAGTATCTGCAGCAAAGTGTTAAGTAGCAAAGTAATATGATAGTAGTGGTAATGGTAGTAAAAGTAGTGTTTTTAGTATTTTGCAGTGATGATAGCAATAGCAACGGAAAAGTAAATAAGAGAAGAACAATATATGGAAAGCTCGTAGGCAATGGATCAGTGATGGAGAGTTATGCCGGATGCGGTTCATCATGTAACAGTCATAACCTAGGGTGACACAGAACTAGCTCTAGTTCATTGATATAATGCAGGCATGTATTCCGAACATAGTCATACATGCTTATGGAAAAGAACTTGCATGGCATCTTTTGTCCTACCCTCCCGTGGCAGTGGGGTCCTTACGGAAACTAAGGGATATTAAGGCCTCCTTCTAATAGAGTACCGGAACAAAGCATTAACACATAGTGAATGCATGAACTCATCAAATTACGGTCATCACCGGTAAGTATTCCGATTATTGTCACTTCGGGGTTAACGGATCATAACACATAATAGGTGACAATAGACTTGCAAGATAGGATCAAGAACACTCATATATTGATGAAAACATAATAGGTTCATATCTGAAATCATGGCACTCGGGCCCTAGTGATAAGCATTAAGCATAGCAAAGTCATAGCAACATCAATCTCAGAACATAGTGGATACTAGGGATCAAACCCTAACAAAACTAACTCGATTACATGATAGATCTCATCCAACCCATCATCGTCCAGCAAGCCTATGATGGAATTACTCATGCACGACGGTGAGCATCATGAAATTGGTGATGGAGGATGGTTGATGATGACGTTGGCGACGGATTCTCCTCTCCGGAGCCCCGAACAGACTCCAGATCAGCCCTCCCGAGAGATTTTAGGGCTTGGCGGCGGCTCCGTATCGTAAAAGATGATGAATTCTTCTCCTCGATTTTTTTCTCCCCGAAACACAATATATAGAGTTGGAGTCGGAGTCGGAGAGGCACCAGGGGGCCCACGAGGTAGGGGGCGCGTGCCCCACCCTCGTGTATAGGTGGTGGGCTCCCTGGCCTTCATCTTTTGCAGGTATTTTTAATATTTTCCAAAAAGTTGCTCCGTGAAGTTTCAGGTCATTCCGAGAACGTTTGTTTCTGCACATAAATAACACCATAGTAATTCTGCTGAAAACGGCGTCAGTCCGGGTTAGTTCCATTCAAATCATGCAAGTTAGAGTCCAAAACAAGGGAAAAAATGTTTGAAAAAATAGATAAAACGGAGACGTATCACACAACACACACAAAAGATCAAATATAACTACGCTTAATATGATTCGTCACAAATTCAGAATAGCAGATATTGTTCCATTAACAGATCAAGCAGCACCAGAGAAACATCCTCGTACAACCAACCACGACTATGCACTAATCATCATCCATCCAATGATTCCCAACATCCACATCAGACCATGAAATTGATCAACTGTGTGATGAACAGTGGTCACCAGGAGGGGGGCGAACTTGGCGAACTTGGAGACGGGCAGTTTGGACGAGGCGGGGATCAAGTACCTTAGAGACGGCGTCGCCGGGGAGAGACGAGGTAGCAGCCATGGCCGGGCGGATAGAAAACCCTAGACGACGAGGGGAGGAGAGGGGAGACGAGGCGAGGACTTACGCAGGGGAGAAGTCCAGTGTGCCGGACAAGATCGCCGACGTTGAGGCGTCGGGCAGCGGCGGCGTCTTGGGGAGGAGTCGGCGGCGGCCGGCGTCTTGACAAGTCAGGGCGGCCAAATCCTCGAGGGGGGCCTCGAGGGTTCTGAACCGCGTGGGAGGAAGTGGATGGACGGGGAATCGAGAGGGTTCGGCCCATGTAACCTCACCTACCAAACAGGCCGATGGGCTTTTGCGAGGATTCTGGGCCTCGCGGGGTTAATCCTCTGAAAACCCCTCCGACCCACGTCTACCAAATGAGGCCTGAAGGGCGTCGGGGGTGACCCTTCCTCTCGCCTCGTTGCGTACGGGGGGAAACCCTTGGCAACAGCATCGTCATCGTCGCGGTCCTTCTTGGGGGTGTTGATTGGTACCGGTGCTTCGGAGCCTTAGAGCTTGGTGGGAGATCTTCGGTGGGCGCAGTGGTCGTGAAGCTTCTTTGTTTCCGTCGATCCGCCGTTGTCGGCATTTTTTCTCTTGTTTTTTCTCTTTCGTTTCTTTTGGGTGTGATTGTGCTGCTTCCGCCTCAGCATCTATCGTTGGTTGTATCGGTCGGTTGCTTTGTAATACAAAGCGGGGGAAAACCCTTTTTCTTAGTTAGTAGACCAAGATAACAAATCCATGACTACAACAACTTTTATTTTCATTTTGAATCAATAAATTCCACCTTTTATCGAAAAATGCAATCCGGAAAGCAAAATTGTGTTAGGATCTTCGATGCAACTGCATGCCCACAGACGCAGTTGCGCGGTTGCTCATCTGAAGGCAACCTACATCAAATAAGTATGTATGCAGTAGGCAGTAGCACGAGGAGATGAATTGGTTGAGCTCAAGGACACACAACCTAGCTGCTTGCTTCATGCTAAACAGACTTTATTCATGAGCGTTCATGAACGGCCATGTACATAAAGCATAATAAAAGCATGAATAACTCATTTGTTGGGCCTATAAATTGAGATGGTGTCTAGCCTCAGTCCAGAAATAAACTTTACCCATGTAGTAGTCATACAAGAAACGACACGCTTTATCCGTTTCATCTATGAGTTAGGAGTTCTCGCAGAAAAAAAACATATAAATTAAGTAGGATATTAGAGGACAACTGATACGTAACACCATGTCCACTCGTACAACCTTGAATCTACGACACCTCTGTCAAGTTATTGTTGGCACGGGTGTATCGTCGCTGAAGTGTGGCATGGGGCCGCAAGAGTACTTGCTATCGCCGAGCCAAGAAGCCAACGAGAAGGACGCGCCTCGTAGGTGGTGCGCGGTCGGCAGACGTGGTAGTGGGCAAACTCCTCGCGGGAGCAATGGGAACTCCTTTGTTGCATTGGTTGCAGCACGCAGATTGAGTTCTGTTGGCCAAATAAGTGTGGCAGTAACTTTTTTCATGTAACGTAATTAGCGCATACTCAAACATCCCGTTTCATATGCAATCTTCATGCTTGGCCATATGCATAATGAAAGCGTGAACAGCTCATTTGTTGGGTCCTATAAATTGAGCCGGTGTCAGTCCAGTGATAAGGTTCGTCCAAGTAGTCATATGGAACTCTGAAAAAAAAGTAGTCATATGGAAGATGACATGTTTTATATGTGTCATTTGTGAGTTAGGATATTAGAGGACAACTGATATGTCACGCCAAATCCACTCATACAACCTTGAATGTACTACTCCACCATCGGGTTACTATTGTCATGGGTGTGTCTCTGTCACTGCTAAGGCCGGCTAACGAGCCGGCAATTGTACACCTCATGGCATCCGTACTAAAGTTGCCATCACCGATGAAGTATGATGTGCGGCAGTAGGAGAAATTGTTATCGCCGAGCTTAGAAACTAACGATGATAGCGTACCGGTACCAAGCCCGATAACGCCAGACATGCCCATGGACCATGGTACAGTTCTAGCCATGGGCAAACTCCCACAGCCAGTTGCTCTTGACATCATAAACTTGGGATGTTGGAATATATGGATTCAAAGAAATGGAAAAGTCTTTAGGCAGGAAACCCAAAGTATGGATTCTTGGAAGTTCCTTTTGAAACAAGAGCTCTCTTTGTTGGAACAGAGTAAGCACAAGAACATGGGAGTGCTAAAAGATTGGATTGCTTCCAACCTTTAGAATAAGTCTAGTCTAAAGTTCTTTATGATGATTCCAAAAATTGGCATTGGTTAGAAGAGTATGATGAGTGTGGTCTTGCCCATGATGTGGTAGCGCGAGGGAAGCTCTGACTAAGAGAGACTATGTACGCATCCTTGGTGTGTAAGGTTAACTCCCTCATTTGTGAGAAAGTCTGACATAGTTCAAATTAAAATTAAAATTTTGAACATGCCAAGCATCAGACGACGTACAAAAACGACCACAAATTCTAGGGTGTGGTTCATGGCATCATCACAAAACCTAATGCATAGTTTATGACGCCACCATGATCATGCCCTGGCAGCTCTAACCGGCTAAGCTTCTTGACCGTAGTTGCGAGCTCACACACTGCTCATCCTAAGCCGACGTACTTCAAAGGCCTTGTCCGTGCATATGTAGAGGGCAGTAGTAGCACGAAGAGGGGAGTCAATGTAGCTCAAAGGCATGTACACATCCTAATAAAATCCCCCATAGTTTTACCCATAAAAATAAAAAGTTCCCCATTTTTCCTACTCACACCGACTCTCTCAATTGCTGCATAGTCCATACACAACCATTCAAGAAGAGAAACCGCGAACAACATTTTTTCCCAAAATTCTAAGTACGATATGAACATTTTTCAAACATGTGACGGACATTTATCTAGTATGTGATTATTCAAATACATACAAGCATTTCTTATCGTGATTAATATTTTTCAAATACATAATTAATGTTTTTGAAATACGTGATAGGCATTTTTCAAATATGCGATGAACATTTTGAAATACAATGTAAATAATTTTTTCAGATGTGTAACAATCCTTTTTTAAATTTGTGGTGAATATTTTTATAATACAAACTTGAACATTTTTTCAATTCATATATTTTTTAACATTTTTAACTGATTTTCACTTTTTAATCTACAAAATAGAGAGTTCCAAGGAAATTGGATCTGGGTCCGGCCCATTAGCTCCTGCATGTGGATGTTACCCCACCTATCCCACACCAAGCCCTAAAAAAAACTATCCCACACCATACACGTGAAACTGAGATCTTGTTAAGAACTAGACGATATCCCACATGTTATCGTGGAATTAGACGTTTGGTTTTGAAATGTTGTATAGAGTATAAATTCAACCCTTAATATGAAATGTGTGAGAATATTATGTAGAAACACAAAAAAATATCCTAATATAAAAAGTTAGCACATATCGCAATTAAATATGTTGGGATTTAGAATCCATTTACAATGCACTAATGCTTGTTGCATGGTAGATAGAGACTCGTGCCTAGGTTTGGCGGGTGTTAGTAGACCAAGATAACAAATCCATGACTGCAACAATTTTTATTTTCATTTTGAATCAATAAATTCCACCTTTTATCGAAAAATGCAATCCGGACAGCAAAATTGTGTTAGGATCTTCGATCTTCGATGTAACTGCATGCCCATAGACGCAGTTGCGCGGTTGCTCATCTGAAGGCAACCTACATCAAATAAGTATGTATGCAGCAGGCAGTAGCACGAGGAGATGAGTTGAGCTCAAGGACACACAACCTAGATGCTTGCTTCATGCTAAACAGACTTTATTCACGAGCGTTCATGAACGGCCATGTACATAAAGCATAATAAAAGCGTGAATAACTCATTTGTTGGGCCTATAAATTGAGATGGTGTCCAGCCTCAGTCCAGAAATAAAATTTACCCTTGTAGTAATCATACAAGAAATGGCACGCTTCATCTGTGTCATCTATGAGTTAGGATTTCTTGTAAAAAAATAAAATAAATTAGGATATGATATTAGAGGACAACTGATATGTAACACCCTGTCCACTCGTACAACCTTGAACCTACGACTCCTTTGTCAAGTTATTGTTGGCAGGGGTGTATCATCGACGAAGTGTGGCATGGGGCCGCAAGAAAACTTGCTATCGCCGAACCAAGAAGCCAACGAGAAGGTGGCGCCCCGTGGGTCGTGGGCGATCGGCAGACGTGGTAGTGGGCGAACTCCTCGCGGGAGCAATGGGAACTCCTTAAATACATTGGTTGCAGCACGCAGATTGAGTTCCGTTGGCCAAATAAGAGTGTTAATAACTTATTTTCATGTAATGTAATTAGCGCATACTCAAACAGCCCGTTTCATGTGTTCTGCTGCTCGTTGTAACTAGCTAACTGTTGGCGGTTGCAATCAGAAGCCGACCTACTAACCCGCAAAAAAAAGAAAAAAAAGAAGCCGACCTACTACATCAAGGCGTTGGCGCTGCGCGTCTGAAGCTGACCTGCTACATCAAGAGCACAGTCGGTACGCACGCAGCAGGCAGGGCAGTAGTAGCACGAGGGAGGGGAATCAAATCGAGCTCAAGGACATGTACACAAACCTAATAAAGTTCCCCCGCCCTTTCAAGAATAAGAAACACCCAGCACCAAAAATTTCAATTGATTGTGTGTACAAAATGTAAATTCTGAACTTTCAGAACAGACGGGCCGAACAGCAAGGCCACGAAACGGAGCGGAGCGGCAACGCATTTGATCCGAAACTGTGCGAGACGTGATGCTTCGGGGCGCGCGGCGTGTAGAGTGTCACGGTCACGTCCGGCTCGGGCCCTCGAAAAGGGAGGGAGGCCGCCGCGCGCGGGGTGTGCTGCCAAGCCATGGCCCAAATCCCAACAAAGCGAGGGCAGAAAGGGCGTGGCGAAAGCAGGCCCCCTGTTCTCTCCTCCCAGTCCCGTGCCCCACTGCACCCCTGCCTGCCCTCCTCATCTTTGACCCCCGCGCCACCACGGTCCAACCCAAAAGACTGCCCACTCCGACCAGGAGTCCAAGAAACTCGCCAAGAACAAAGCAACGCGCACGCCGCCACCAGAGCCAACACACACAACGCAAGCCCCTTCCAATCCTCTGCAGGCACTCCAACTCTTCCGTCCAGTAGCGGCGCTGGCCGGCGAGCCCGTGATCGCTACCAGGCGCAGGCGCCGTGATGGGCTCGCTGCTCCTGCTCTCCTTGCTGGTGATTTCTGGGGTCGGGGTCGGCGGCGGCGTGAGGCTGGCGGGCAATGGCGGGTACGAGGACTGGAGGCTGGGCACGGCGACCTACATCAAGGAGTCCCAGGGCCACCCGCTCAATGACGGTATGTATGTGCTCCTGTGTTCTTATTTATCCTTTTTTTCGTTAGCAGCATCAAGAACATCAGGAAGGAAGGAAAGGGAATGTCTGGTCTTTCTCTCTCTCCCTTTCCATCCCCTTTCTTTTCTTGTGCATTTTCACTGAATGGAGATTGGGGATGGTGAATGCTGTTTGCAAGGATGAGATGTTGTGGTATTGTGTAGATCCGGCGTATTGGGCAGAGAAATGCCACTGGGAGGTCGCGATAGAAAGCAGATGTGAAGATTTGCTGTTGAAAGTTGCTCCCTTTTGCCCTGCTACTGATTGAGAGATGCATTTTGACTCTTGAAACTGAACATTCCATGGATGTTCTGTGTAGATGATAGAAATATTCTACTAGTATATTTAATTGTGTTTTGTGAAAGGGTACAAAAGGGTTTCTTTGATAAATAATTATAGTGCGGTGTTCACGCTAATGACAACATTTTCACTTAAAAAACTTCCTCTTGATGTGTTAGTCTATCCTAATCAGCCGAAAGAAAACCAATAATGGAGTACTAGCGCAGTAGTGCACCTTTCCCTTTTCTGTTCACTAAATATAAAGTGTCTGTAAACCAAATTCTTGACCTTTGCGTAAGAAGTGGGAGTGAGGCACATTGAATGCTTTGACAATCCTAACATGAGGCGCAGGCCAGTACAACATGGCCTCTTCCTGCTGTCATTGCCTGCACTCAAGTCAGTGTACCTTCACAGTAATTGCTCCACTGAAATCGGACCCCGTTGTCCCTTCCCCACCTTCACAGTGTACCTTCACGAAGATCCACCAAAATATACTCTGAATCCTGAAGACCGTATGCTCAATTTCTTCATTTAGTTCCATCCCGTGCCCAGTGCCAATAATCCTTGCTCTGTTTCATGTTACCTGAAGAAACGAAAAATGCTGTTGTCTGATGCAATGGCTGCTTGAAACTCCAAAGGTGGCGGCGCTTGCGGGTACGGGGACCTGGACATATTCAGGTACGGGAGGTACACGGCCGGGCTGAGCGGCGCGCTGTTCGGGCGGGGCAGCGCCTGCGGCGGCTGCTACGAGCTCCGGTGCGTCAACAACATCCTCTATTGCCTGCGGGGCAGCCCCACCGTCGTCGTGACGGCGACCGACTTCTGCGCCCCCAACTTCGGCCTCGCAGACGACTACGGCGGCTGGTGCAACTTCCCCAAGGAGCACCTGGAGATGACCGAGGCCGCCTTCCTCCGGATCGCCAAGGCCAAGGCTGACATTGTCCAGGTGCAGTTCCGAAGGTAACAAACGGTTCTTGATGCAAATTTCATCTATTTTTTCTCAATATATATGTGCAAAAGCATGGCGGTATCGTTCTTGAGTTGTGCATCTGTTGTAGTTAAAAGTATGGCACTATCGTTCTTGAGTTGTGCATATGGAGTAGTTTTTTTTAGCCTGCTTGGGCAGAAGTTCAGAATGATGTCTGAATTCTGATGATTACAAATGGATCGTAGAATATGTGGAACATGTCTGAAGCCACTTTGGGTAGAAAGTATCAGGGCTGATGAGGGCATGTACAATGGTGGCATATGGATACATATGCCCCATGCCAAAAAGTAATTTGAGGCATCTACATTTATTTCTCCCCAATGCAAGCTACCACTAGTGGGCCTTATTAAGAAATAGAAAATAAAGACTCTAATACACATGCATCTCTACTTTTTACTTCAACCTTTTCAGCTTTTGTCATCGGACTACACTTTTTCTCTTCAAGCATCCGCCTCCTGAAGAGGATCCCGCTTCCCTATCCGAACTTACTTTACGCCATATCCGATCCTACATGGTATACGAGGCATCACCTTGAGGCTATGCATTGTACATGCCCTGAGAGGGTGCTGAGGAAAGGGCAGCTTTAATCCCTGACGCTTTCTTCTTTTTTGAATCTGACTTGTGTATGCTGATCATGAGTACTTCCACAGTTTCAGACCAGTGCTATGAGTATGTCCCAACAGTAGTAAACACCAAGTATCCTTTATAGTGCAGGATAAGATCAAGATAGTGTGCAGTTTGATCACCATGCTTAAATCACGCAGCATCTGATCGATTGACGATGGTGATGCAGGGTGAGCTGTGACAGGGCCGGCGGAATTCGGTTCACGATCACCGGCGGCCCCAACTTCCTCCAGGTGCTGATCACCAACGTGGCAGCCGACGGCGAGGTCGACGCTGTGAAGGTGAAGGGGTCGAAGACCGGGTGGATACCGATGGGGAGGAACTGGGGGCAGAACTGGCAGTGCGACGCGGACCTCCGAGGCCAGCCGCTCTCGTTCGAGGTCACCGGAGGAAAGGGGAGGACGATCACCATGTATAACGTTGCGCCTTCGGACTGGATGTTTGCGCAAACGTTCGCAGGCAAGCAGTTCGTCGAGTAGGTGAAAGAGGATTGCAAGCTCCAGCGACTGTAATTACAACTACAAGGGTTACTAAAATGCCGTGACCCAAGAATGAACGTGAATGGTTTTCGCTCTGCCCGCCACGCACGTCCAACATGATTATTGAACTTTAGGGCGTAGTTATCTGTAAGTTGCCTGAATAAACCATGCCAGTCTATTTCCCAGCCGTTGGATTGAAATCCAAAGGCTGGTGTGCATCCTCATTCTCCTGCCCCAGCCGGCCTGCCTCTGCCCCGAAGCATCCTTCTAAACCACCACCATTCACTGGCGCCGTCAGCCCACCCCAAGCCATCAATCTTCAACTCCTCTCCACCAACAACACCACTGCCGTGCCCTGCCGTGAAACGGCTCTCTCTCAAAAAAAATGCTGCATCCCCAGCTCTGAGGCACTCCCTGCCACGGCCTTGCCATCGTCAACACCCCGGTCTGCGCCTCAGGGCCGCACTCCAGAAATCGATCAGCGCAAGTTACAAATTCAGACAACTTGCCAATAGCAAACACAAAAACTTTAAGTTCGGAATTCACTCATCACTGTTGCAGTTGTAGAGACATCACTCTCTGTAGCTTTTCGGACGACATACCAAACCACTGACTTGGCCCACTGTGTGAACACACTTGCACAAGCACAGCACAACCATGAGTGCAACGGGAGTTATAGCATACCAAGGCAAAACCGACAGACACTAGTTGGTAGTTACACACACATTTGGTTAGCTTCGATACCACTTCTCCACGTTTGGCAAACACACTAGTTTCACTGCCACGGAAGCTATCTAAAGACACGAATTTGGTTAACTATTGGAGTTTGTTTAAGCCGAACGATCATGATCTAACTGCTGCAGCACCCCAGGAACAGTTCCAAGAAGGAAACTTTGCTGCCCTGTAAAAAATAAATATTTATCAGGGGCATGAGGCAAATAAAAAGACAAGAGTTGCAAGTTGACCAAAATCTAGAGAAAAAGGACACAAGTAAATTGACTCTGTACATGATGTTATAAGGTCTCGTTTGCAGAAAGATAAACAAAAACACAACAGTTTACCGTGCATTTTCATTCATCATCACGTCTTGCAACCTCTTGGGGCACCCCTCCGTATCCTCTTCAAAACATGGAGAGGGGCAACAGACTCGGTTTGCGAGGAATTGCTGTCCAAATCATCTGACAAGCCCATTGGTAGTGCATGCAAGGAAGTCAGATGATAAGCTTAAAGGTTTTCCCTATTCTTGTTACTTTCCAGCGTTTCTATTTTGTCTACACAGCGCATGCATACCTTCGATGCTGTTCGTGCCGTTGGAAGTATTCTTTCGCTTGTTGACAATTGTTGGGATTAGCTTTACATTCTGAGCACACAACACAATGAAGTTATTTACTTCTCAAATTGACCTTCAAAAAACATGACATGCATATAATCCTGAGGTTTGTAGTTACCTTCACATCTTCATCCTGACTGAACTCATTGTTCCCTATTTTGTTTGTATCAACCTTAGCTGTAGCTTCCCGCTGGGTCCTATTGCGGCCAACATTACCGGACCTTTTCTCGCCTATGGTTATGGTACCATGGCCCATTTGTTGCTCTGGTATCGTACATTTCCCATTGAAGGGTGGCATCAAGCAAAACCTGAAATTTCAGGTGTCAAAACTTCAGAACTGTCGAAAGAAAAGAAGGAAAGAGGCTATCCCATATATAAATTTTACAGAACCAAGATATTTAAGTCACTGTATGTTTCTTAAACCCTTAGAATTGTGATGATACAAGAATATTATTTGAACTTATTAGTGAATAGAGTTCTGAATCTTGACACAAATATTATTAGCTGATGTTTACAAAATTTAAATGCAAAATGAAAAATCATCCAGTAAGCACATGATGAACCAGCAAGATGATGTAATCAAAAAGACAGTCAGAAAACAATAAATCATGATATGTGAGTGTAAAATAGTTATTTCTAGTGTTATGTCAGACATGATTGACATGAAACTTATTATTTTCATGTTTTTGAACTGTATTTTTCATTCTAGTTTGCACTACCAAGAAACTGGAAATTTTGAACTTGGCAAAATTCAAACAGTAATTGGTTAGCATAGAGAGTCAAACTGTCTTCCTGAATGAACCCCAGGATTTTTTTATAGAGCCAAATCCTAGTCACAGAAGTCAAATCCTAGTTAGGGAAGTACAATCGATATTGTTGCAAACTGCAGGCTCCAAATTTTGCCTGGCTATGATGGGGGACACTCAAAAGAATTCCTTTAGAATTATAAAATCAACTAAGCTTATCCTGTACACAGTAAAAAAAGAGAGCTTATCCTGTATGATGTTGAGTATGATTGCCTGATACAAACCATTGATCTGGTAGAGACTCCGTATCAAAGCCGGCAGTCAACACTCTCCATTTACGACAGCCATAACACTGAACCCATTCATGATCAGGCTTGCAGCGGCCGGCCGCTTTTCCCTAGATAAAGAAAGGTGTAAACTGAGTAACACTTCTAAATGCAGCGAACATAATCTTCCAGAATTGTACAGGCAAACCTTAAAGGTACCACCGACATAACTTAGTTCTTGGATAATAAACATTTGGCTCCTGATCACTAACAGAAACAAGGATTGAAGAGCAACCCCGATCCCTTACCCAACTACTACATCCCTAGCAGCATGATTGATTATATACATGTAAAATATGTTTTCCGTAGTAAAGTACATATATTCTGCAAAGAGAAGGTGCATACATCACACCGATATCTATACGTCCATCACCATAGTTACAGAAGGTAAGTAGCTTTCAAACTCATAATAACTAAAATTATTTTTGATTGTCTACATACCATGATGATACGAGATGGGGACTTCACCCTGTTGAAAGTCTACCATATTTCCATTCCTACTCGCTATGGTTAACATTTTCATATAAGAGTTATCAAATAAATGCAAAATGGAACAGACAGTAGTTTTTTTCTCAACAAATGTATGATCAGTTATGTCCAAATCTATCGATGTTGTAGTGTTGCTATCTACTCCCTCCGTTCCTAAATATAAGAACTTTTAGAGATTCCAATCTGGACTACATACGAAGCGAAATGAGTGAATCTACACTCTAAATTATGTCTACATACATCCTTATGTAGTCCGTATTGAAATCTCTAAAAGGGCTTATATTTAGAAATGGAGGGAGTACTTGTCTCTTGCCAAATCCAATGCAAAAATATTTCATAAAGCAGTTTGTGACCAGATATGCCTGACAAGATATTTCCCAATATAAACTATGTCCAAATTCATACCAATTCTACGTTGTCAAAATTTGTCTCCCAGTATTCATCCATACTGCTACCCAGCCATTCCTCCAGCTCAGCATACATCTCACAATCTTGAAACCCTTGTTTGCTGTTAAGAACCCATGAATTGCCATCTTCATCATCCTGCAGGATAAATGGAGAAGTTTATTCAAACAAGATGAAACTGAACAACATCCCTACCAAAGCCAAGATATTATGAACCATACAACGACTTCTGTAATATCTGCAACTCCTATTACTCCACGTCCCGTGTCAGCATTATGCATTTGACCTCCAACTCGTTTGTAAGACTGAGAGAAGAACACAAAAATCAAATGTTAGAAAAAGCATGCACATGTGTAGAGGCAAAGAATATTCACACTGAAGGTATGGAAGTACTGTAAAGTCTAAAATATATGTTAAATTGTTTAAGTTGCAAACAGCTTCCTGCAACGAAACAAACATTTATTGTTTGTAAGGCACAACTAATACACTGAACATGAAAAAGCTCAACCTAGCTAGGTATTACATTCAATATAGTTTTCAATGCTCAACACACACGGGGTTAACTCCACACTCCTACCCACCCTAGCACGCAATAAAAAAAAAGTGTACTCTAATGGAGTAAAAGCACTGCAGCCTATGAGCACGACAAAAGCTCAGTTTGTGGTAGCTGAACTTGTTTTATAATATATATACTGTGGTAACAACCACGAAACAAAGAAAAAGTCAGTTGGCCAAACAATAAAATAGGCAAAAAGGTGGTTGGACAAACAGGCATACATAGCTAGCTGAAGATGGTCAGGTTAGTCATTTAGTGCAATGTCAGCTAATCCCACCTCTATTAGTCGACCACGCCAATACAAGAAAACCCCACAGTTCGTTCTTTCCCATTCTACTTTGCTCATTCCAATAGTCAACTCAATGGTCCTTCCCGCAATGTCACCAGAAATCACTGAAGTTGTGTTAAGGCTCTTGTCCAAGGGGCGTGCTTTGACCTAGAAACAACATAGATTATAAACAGGGATATATTGTGCCCCAACAACATAAACATGGGAGAATATCACATGGAAACCAACATTTATATGACATGTGCATTTACCTTAGACCCTTGCACTGTGATTTTCATTCGAGGATTCCGGAAGATAACTTCCAGATAAGAGTGAAGTGAATAGTCCAATGGGACCTACATAATATAATTAATCAACAAATCAAATCATGCCACATTTTTAGCAGTTTCATAAAGCTAAGTGCATGCAGACAGAACGAACCATAAAAACGAAATTAAGAAGACTAAGTTTGACATCACAAAGTCATGCATGTCATTAGAGAGTACTGAATGTGTGTGAATATAATATCCAGGTTCATCAAGCTCATCAAGCCCCAAATATCAACTTTAAAGCTATAAATATGAAATTCATTTATCTTGAATTGAGCCTAGAAGTTTATCTCTTGTGTCAAAAGCAAAAGCATTGTTGAGGAAATTGTTAACTGGTAGCTACTCGGTTAGCTGGCGAGTAGGAGATTAATAGGCTAATCGGTAAGTTAATCAGCCATTTAATCAATTAATCAGATGATTTATCGGTTTATCAGCTACTTGATGACCCTACGAGTAGGGATTAATCGGCAAGTTAACTGGTTAATCGGACGAATTCTTGAATAGGGGCAAAAGTACAACACATACCTGTTTACTTGTTTGTCCTGGACGTGATCTTACTCTTTTTGACCGGATTAATATGTCTCCATGACCTTTGTCGGTGGGGTTTTCATCAGTCCTCCCTGAATTCCAGTCCAAGGTGTAGTCTTTACCCCACCTATCTAAATTCCATATATATATCTGTGTTCCAGTACCCTCTTCACCAAATAAACCTAGCTTTTCTCCGATGAAATACTCATTAAAGGGGGAGAATTCCTTGATAGCATTTAGGTTATATTCCGCAGTAGCTTCAGACTGGACACTCAAATCAACTTCCATGTATTGTCCTTCCTTGCGATAGGTCACCACAGGGATCTCAAGATTCTGTAGCAAATCAAACTATTATAGCCTTAACATAATAGTAGACAAGGAGTAAAAAAAGTAGAGCACTGCTTACATCTTTATTTTCATTAAAAGACTGGGATAGAAAGGACACTGATCTGGAAGTTGAAGTTTGGGTAAGCACAATTGCATCTTTCCCAAGTTTCATTGCACCAGTCTACAAAACAGCACCCGAATTTGATTGAAGAAGACTGCAGACATGCGTAAAGCATGCAGTTGCAAAATGTAATTTAGTATTTCGAGTTTGACCTCGATAAATCTAGGGGTAAAACAATGCAGAGGGCAGATGCTACTGTTCCTGTAGAACATTTCCTATCAGTGCAAACAACAGCTTTCAAGTGGCAACTAATCGTTACTTCACTCATTGCTTGCGCAGTCAAGTTAAACATAATAGCACTAGCATGATAGCATTGCACAGGAAAACCTAGCTGGCAATACTAATGAATGACTGTAGCAGTGAGCCACTGAGAGTATAATAGGCAAAAGAACACATGTCTAGAAGTATATATTTAGTAACAGGCAAACAAGTCTTCATTTACTCAACAGCATTACATGTCTTAATAGTGCATTATAGGCGAGAGAAGTATGAAGCTATCATCATGAAAGACATATTTCAGTCCCACATTTCAAATAAATCAGAAAAATTACTGCAACACAACATTCGCGGCGGCTCAGGATGTAGCAGATTTAGTGACGTATTTAAAGGTAATTCATAACACAGACTACATCAACCATGAATAACAGAAGACAGTATAAAGAAGAGGGGAATCAAGTATTATGCAGAAAGATATGAAGACCTTCTACAACTTTTTTTAATAGATATTTACCTTAAATCCAATTCCAAACCTCCCAATCTGCTCATTGCAATGTTCATTTGGTCGTTTATGACCAAATGAGATCATTCTCATCATTTCAGGGTAAGCCATGCCACGCCCATCATCAATCACAGATAAAACAGGAACTTTGCCTGCTGCTTTCTTCGAAAACATAGTTTGGATGAAAATATCCAACCTTGCAGAAGGATGGAGGAACAACAAGAATAAGCAGTCAATACAATAAAACAACAGGAATAGCTCCAAATATGTCAAACGCTATCTCTCAGTGAGGAATGTTCAGAAAATGTATTGCTACAGGTAACATTAATTTTAATTACAAAATAAAAGCAACGTGTTTTGTACATATTCAACTGGAAGAGGAGCATAATGAGACAGTAAAAATAAGGCTTAGATTGGCACAGCGGTGGCTTTCAATGTGTAGTTTTTCACTTATTATTTTTGAAGATATTAAAGGGTTGAAAATCTCTTGGGAGACATTGAAATATCTATTACCAAAATTACTAGATAATATCTTGAATAACTAAGGTTACATAATGCAACATGATATATCACCCGGGTTGACAGACTGTCCATAAAAATAATAATTTGAAAAATAAACAAAAATAATTTCTGAGTTTAGCATGTTGAAGTCATGTACCTGGATGCACCAGCATCTCTGGAGTTGTCAATGAGCTCTGCTATTGCTCCAAAGATCCAACCAGCATGTGTCTGGCTGAGTGTTCGGAGATAAGTAGGGTCTGTGCTGACGAAATTTCTTCTAAGAGTAGATTTTCCCCTTTTCACTAACGAATCTGAAATTCTATTACCATCTTCAACAGATTCACATGGTGAGGATTCTGGATCATGGTGTATATGTGAAGCATTCAGCCCTCTTGGATTGGGTACACTATCACAAATCTCCTCGCTTTTGTTGGATTTCTCTGGTGGCACATAAAATAAGTGAAAAACAGTTGATAAGAAAAAACAATTCAGATCAGCAGTAGTGAGTAGCTAATAGCAAACAATGGCATAAGATGATGCAGAGCTTCAGCTCCAACTATAGATATAAGTATAGAACTTCCCTCAACAAGATGAAGTAATGATCCACATAAAGAATGTAAAAACTAAAGCTCAGCAAATGCGACTCTTAAGAAATGACATGATGTCAGCTTCCCCTAGTAAGCAAACAAACAGTACAGCAGGCTGACTAAAATATATACTCATGAAGGACAAATAATGAATAACCCAAGCAATACATTATTGTCCAAGTAATATAGCAAAACTCTCACCGGATATTCCGGTCCTCCTTTTGCAGATTACAGGATCTTTTCGTTCAGTCTCGTACAAGATCACAGCATGTGAGTAGTTAGGGCGTTCTTCAGATTGAGCAGGAAGAATATGGAAAGTGAAGGACCCATGTCTAACAATACCGGCCTACAAGATAAACAAGAAAAGAACAAGGGCCTTCACTTAAAAGGCAACAAAATAAAGCTAGTGGATTGCATTAAAATACATACAAACTGCTCGACTTGCAGGCTACAAAAACCCTGCCCCAATTCTAAATTCCATTCATTGAAAACTAAACATTCCTAACAGTATTGCATCCCTCTTTCCCACGCCTTCATTACTTCCCTGTCTCAACCGCTCCTGTTACTTTAACTCGTGCCTAACGCCTCTAGCTATCCAGTAGCCACAACCCACCAATAGAAGTGTAATCTTTCAGGATGGTGACTGTTAAAATATATTGCCCAGCCCTTCTCTGGCAGTTTAGTTTTTTGGGTGAACTGGCCGGTGCATCCCTCTTTCTTACACCTTCATTACTTTTCTGTCTCAACCGCTCCTGTTACTTTCACCCATGCCCACGCCTCTAGCTGTCCAGTAGCCACACCCCGCCAATAGAAGTGTAATCTTTCAGGGTGGTAACTGTTGAAATATATTGCCAGCCCTTCTCTGGCAGTTAATTCTTTTGGGTGAACTGGCTGGTGCATCCAACAGAACCAAGAGGTCTCGAGCTGAAGACCCGGTCAACACATTATTGATAAAAATAATAATACTTGCAGCCTACATCGACCCCATGTCTAAGGCGTGGTGGAGCCCAGACGTGAGGGGGAGTGTTCAAACATAGTGTCCGCCCTTCTCCACCATCCACATCCCCATTTTTCAAAGAGTAATTTGAAGATAGAAAATATAGCCTATAATGTACCTCCCATAGTAATAATGAGTAAATAACTGAATACCCATGAAGTGGAAAATATATTTACCCTCTTATTGTGCCAAAGGAAATGCATAAACTTTCCCCATTCACTACTCTGGCGAGCATCTTCCGGATCAGGATACAGTGAAAATTTCAGGAAATTATTCAGCTCGTATACCTTACTTGACACGAAATTACTAATTGACCAAAGAGAGGGCCTGTAAAGGAAAGCATAAAATTACTCTAGTGTTCTGACAGCATAGAATGCTGGTACAACCTTCTGCCAAGCGGGAAAAAAACATGTAAAAGAGAATGCTCCCATAGTAATTTTGAAAAAATACTCCCTTTTGCTCTGCTTATATTTCCTTGGGATACCTGGTTTCAATAGATTTGTACATTTGAGGAAACCAAGGATATCATAGTTGTAATTATTAGAGGTTGGGTCGTTGTAATATGTAAACAATGCATGCGCGGGAGGGGGGGGGGGCGTACATGTGCTCCTATGCAATAACTAGCTTCTTAATTTGGTAAGTCATGACTTCACCCAGAGCCTGTTTGGATACACTTTGATCTGAGTTGGAAGAATTGGATCTGATCATTGTGTACCCAAACAAACCTTCGAGTGGATGCGGCTAGTGTTAAACATGATTATGGCCGCATTTGCTTTGTAACAGCAGTGGAAAGCCCACCCATCAACAGTGTAAACTATAAATTGACTCGTCAGCGACAATATGCTACAGAAAACATGAATAATTTTGATCCAAGCTAGTATACAAAGTACACACTAGAATAACCAGTCGAGAAAATTAAGATCAACTTACAATTCTATTGAAACATCACAAGCTTTTGTGCGGCATATATTCTTACAATCCTTTTGCAGCAGTACATGGCTCAACCTGACACCTACCATAAGAAAATACACACTTCATGGCAAGTTTTGGAGCACCTATATTGTACTCCCTCCGTTCCAAATTACTCGTCGTCGTTTTAGTTCAAAACTAAAACCACGACAAGTATTTTGGAACGGAGGGAGTACCACATAGTATGACATATTCCAATGAAAAAGGAAAAAGCGGCAAAAACCAAGATTTATTCATTATAGGAGATGTTGAGCTCAAGTAAAAAAAAACTGGATACATATGTTGACTTTATTTAATATAAATTCTGAACTTCATCAATCCACGCTATTTATTTGCAGATTCTCACCCTTTAAACTCCAAACTAATTCTACTTTAGATTAAAAATCATCCCTCTATCTAAAATTCTGAATCTGTGCAAATTAATACTCCCTCCGTTCCGAATTACTTGTGTAGAAATGGATGTATCTAGAATGGAGGGAGTACTTGCTAACTTCTATTTTCAGTTTTTGCTCGGTTTTTACTGCTACCTTTCGAAAATCGTAAGTTGGTAATGAATAAATTTGGCAACTAGCATGTGTTAACATGAGCTATTATCCATAGGTAAGCTAATAAAAGTATACAACCACAACAGTCAGTATGCACTTAGTATTATAGGCAGTAGACTATCCAAATTAGAAGTACAGGTGGGACTTTGAAGTATATCAAGTTTGAATAGTACAACATACATGTGGGGTTGGTCAATTTTCTCTCAACTTTTCTAAGTCAGACCGAATCTACAAAAGGGTCCTTTTTTCATTATAACAGCAACAGTCATACCTCGGATTTTGTGTGGTGGTTCATTCAAATCAATCCCTTCCACGCATTTCTTCGCCTCCTAGAAACATCAACACACATCAGATTGTAACTAATTCTTTTCAAAGCGTATGTTAATGCACATACACGCAGACTACAGTCAAGCCTACCTGTTACACATAACTGTTATGCTGCCCATGAAGTTAAACACGACAATACAAGTAAAAGTAAAACACAAAATGAGAACTGAGGGCTAGCTCAGTGGGTGGTGTTCAGGTCGCTGAACCCGCCCACCCGCGTTCGAATCCCCACGGGGACTCCGCTGGGGTGCTATACGCATTAATTTGCGGGGATGTCTCATTCCTACCTAAGAGCGGACAGTTAAGGGAGGGAATCCCCCCCCCCCTTAACCCCGTTTTTCTAAAGTAGAACACAAAACATTGGTAGCCAAGACATGAACAGAGCACACTCATAAAAAATCTTTAGTAATAATGATGGGTCATTAATTAAGTATACCAATAGATGGAAGAAAGTGATTCCACATCCACAAATTGTACTACAAAAAAATCCTATTGAGAAACGAAGCACGTGGACAAGCCACTCCTAAGCATTATTAGTTGCCCAGATGCAGCATAGTTACTCTTTCTAGATTTTTCAGATAATGCAACCTTTTCATGTGCAACCACAGAGGAGTTCAACTCTGGGCGCGTGCCTCGAGGATGCACACAGCCAAACTACTCTTTCTAGATAAGGCAGCAGGGGAACTAGATGATTACCCCCCTAATAACATGGGAAAGCAACCCTACCAAGTAACACAATGATTCCATATTGCATTCCGCAAGGAACACGGATGATACAAGCGAACCACATATCCTCCAAGACCTGGCGGACAAAGCCCCAAAGGCCAAAATATCATACACACACACTAATGCCAGATACATAACTGAGCACAAGCTTCAACATAATAGCACCATATACCTCCAAATGATTGAAACTAAGATACAACAAAATAACCGAATACAGCACCAAGGCCATGAATAATGCCCTTGTCATGCAACTAAAGATAATTATCCGATTCCACGCAGAGCAAGATGAGGACCAAAATACTTAAGATCACGGCCAAAAGCAAGTTGCTGCTTCGATTCAACCCCCAAAGCACACAAGACAAAGACCATCGCGCTTAATTAACATAATTAAAATCATTCCCTGGCTCAAGTAGGCATTTCCACACAAAGTGAAGAAAGCAAGTGAACAGAACAGAGCACACAAATTGGAAGCATGCAAGTTTGTAGTGCTCAATGATTATCCCTCCCTTGTTGGCCCTGGAGAAGCGAAGACCAACTTGCCAGAAAAGGTATTTTTAAAAGAAGCAGAAAAGAGCTCGGGGACAAGGGGGAATTTAATGCACAGGAGCTCCCATTCCTTTTTGTTTTGTTTTGGCAGACACAAAAAACAAGGAAAAATCATGCTGCGGGGACGCATGAACCACTACGCGAGCAAGGAGCCCGGAATCCTTTCGAGAGCACGCGAGACGCGCGTCAGCAATCGAGCACCATACAAACGGCGCCGCGCACCCGCTTCGTCTCAAAAACCCCAAACGCCCAAACCCCAACTGCCCGCGACCGACCCAACCAACCCCTAGGACTAGGAGAGCGGCGCAGCACGCACACACCATCGCGCAACCATAACCCCGGCGGCGAACCAAGCAGAACAGGCCCGCCTCGCGCGGCGCGATCGACACGCGCGCCCCGCGAAATCCGCGGCGGGGGTCGAGGGAGGGAGGAAGGGGAGCGGAGCGAGGGCTTGTGCGGTACAGAGGCATTACCATTGGCTACGCGGCAGGAGCGGGCGGCGGCGTCGGCGTCGCCGGCGCCGGCGCGGGGGAGAGGGGAACGCGGGCCGGGTTCGGCCCGAGGGAGGGCGGAGGAGGACGAGGTGGTTGGTTGGAGACTTGGAGGTGCGGGTCTGTTTAGTGCTCGTAAGTCGTAAACACGGGGAAGGAAGTAGCAGAGGAAGACGGAACGGTTGCCTCGCTAAACCCCCGCCCGGTGTTGATTGCGCCGCTACACTGTGATGAATGGCGATGACGGACGGCGTTGGAATGACCGATATGCCCCCGCCTGGGCGTTTCCGTTTCGGCCGATGGATGGGTCACGTGCCGTGCAGTCGGGGGCGGGGCGCTTCCGTGCCGTGCGTGCGTGCGTGCGCTTTGTTTCGCCGCCGCGGCGGAGGGAGGAGAATCTCTTCTCTCGTCGCGTCTCGCCTTTTCGCGGCCGATTCTTTTTCTGTGCTCGACTGCTGCTGCTCTGTTTTCCGCGTCCGCGTGCCGCGCGGCGACTTCGCTGCAGCTCGATTTGGGAAAAAAGTCTAAGAGCATCTCCGGCCGTTGGTCCTCGGGAGGTGCTAAAAATCGTCTCCAGAGAACGCATCGGTGTAAACCGCGTGCTGGGATGTGATGCCCTCAGTCACGGTGCTCATATTTTTTTAAATTAAATTCCGGCACAAACACGGCGCAAATTCAACCAATGCACTAGTGGGACGAGCGGCCGGACGAGGGGGAGGACGCCCTCGGCGTCCACGAGCTCCCACGCCAGCGAGAGATGGACGGGGGAGCGGGGTACTCCAGCCTCGCCGTGTTGCCGCCCTTGATGTACTCGAGGATGACCTCCAGCGTGTGGTCGGGCACGCCCCACCACCGGCGCCGGCCTTTGGAGTTCAGCCTTCTGGAGGGCACGACGCCGTTGATGGCCTCGAGGTGCTCGGCGTGGCGGCGGCGGAAGTAGGGCTCCCAGAGCGGGCTGTCGGAGACGTGGCGTGGACCTTCTCTCGCCGCCCGCGGCAGAGAGGCGCGCATACGCGCGATCTCCGCATGCCACGCCGTCCCGGTGGGCGGTGGTGGCACCAGGACACCGCTGGCGCTGATCCTCCACGACTCGGACACCTGCATGTTCGTCGGGACCGGATACTCGGCCTCATAGAGGAGCTGAGTCTCGTCCTCGTGAAGGTGGCGGCGGCCGAAGCCGTTCGTCGCCCGCACCGTCACCTGGGAAGCGCTCGGCCATGGTTGAACTGGGGATGACGAGAGGAGAGGGAGGAATGGGGGAGAAACGGCGCGTCGGCGGTGGAGAGTCTGTGCGTCTCCGGCACGCTGGGGGTCGACTTATATAGGCAGGGGCACAACGCGTACGCGTGGCCGCCGTGTGCACGCGTGCGTGGGCGAGGGACGCGCGTCGTCTGGTCTTCACTGCGTCGTCCGTGAGGCATCAACGGAGGAGGCTGATCGACGCGGCAGCGTGCGGCAGTTTTGGCATTGATTCGCCGCGGGAAATAAGGCGATGAGGATGGCATAGCGGCTAGAAGAGAGACGAGCCGCTGCCAAGGAGGACCCGCGGCTCTTTCGCGCCAAAAATGATTCGCCTGGCGCCCCGAGCGCCCCCAGCGCGACAGGTTCGGGCTGGGTCCACCAGCGCTGATTTCGACCTAGGCCGGCGAAAATCGGGCTCCTAGGGATGCGACTGGGCCGTCTTTTCGGTGCCGGCGCAAAAAAATCACTTGGGAAGGCCTTTCTGGGGACGCGGCTAGAGATGTTCTAAGAGCAACTCCAATGGGGCGACCTAAACAGACACGGATTATGTCCGTTTTTTGTCCGTTTAGGTCGCCTGTCCGTCTAGCGGATATGAGGCGGACACACTCAGCGCATGGATGTACCCAACGCATGATGCCATAAAAATCCGGAAAACGTTTGTTTTAAGTCGGATGAAAAGAACGAAACGCAAGCCGCTCCCGTTGATCGACACGTGTCCTCTTGCCCTCCACCGCTTCGCTCAGCCGGCCTTATCTCTTCACCCCGTCTCTCCTCCACACGTTTTCATCCCCGCTCACTTTTTTCTCTTTCCCATCTCTGCTCGCGAGAAGAGGAGAGCCCCCATGGCGTACTTCGGCCACGGTGCTGCGAAAAAGGGAGCGACGGCTCCACCACGCTCCTGCATCCCACCACAAATGGAGAGGCGGTGAAGTCCGCACGCCACCGCCGCGGTGTTGCATCCTCGAGGGTGCGACGCAACGCGTACGGGGGAGGCGCTCGCTCGTCGGTACCGCCGGCGATGCGCCGCGCTCGTCGACGACCATCTGTGCTCCAATGCAGAGCAACGCATCCATGGCCACAGCACTGCGATACAACCTGCTGATGCTGCAAGTCGCCGGCGGCGGAGCTGCATTGGAGAGCTCTTGGGGCCATTGGAGCTCCACCGTGGCTGTAGTGAAGCGTCGCCGGAGGGTCGGGGTTGCAATATAGCGTCACCGGAGCTGCAGTGAAGCACGCCGGAGGGTCGTCGGGGTTGCAATGGAGCGTCGCCAGGAGCTGCAGTGAAGCAGGCCGGAGGGTCGTCGGGGTTGCAATGGAGCGTCGCCGGAGCTGCAGTGAAGCACGCCGGAAGGTTGTCGGGGTTGCAATGGAGCGTTGCCGGAGCTGCAGTGAAGCACGCCAGAGGTTGCAATGGAGCGTTGCCGGAGCTGCAGTGAAGCATGCCAGAGATTGCAATGGAGCGTCGGCGGCGTCACCGGTGTTGCCATGGAAGCTGCTGCGCTTGTTACAGGGAAGGAAGACGAGGTTTGTGTTGGGATCCAACTGATGCGCTGCGTATAGGGAAGGAAGACGAGGCTGTGCTACGATCCAACGGGAACCCCGTCAGATCGGACGGCTGGTTAGGCGGATGATTTCCCGAGGAAATCATCCGACTTATTCGTAGCAGTCGCCTAAAAATCCATTGAGTCAATTACACCGGTGGTGCTAGAACTTGACGTAAATGATCACTTTGATGCTAGAAGTTGCGGTATACATTGAAGTGGTGCAAAAACTTGGCTTGGGCGTACAAATACAGTGCATATCCCCTTTTGTATACATAATCTATGCTGACTAGGCGTGTGGGGTCTGCTGTCAGCCAGTGAACCAGGAAGAATGTTTTTTTTCTAAAACCCCCTCAATTTTTTGACAAAAAAACCATATGGATGTGGCGTTTTACTTCTCTATGACCAATGGGTCCCGCCTGTAAATATTAATAGAAAAAGATTGCGGGCAGGTTTCGAACCCACGACCACAGGCTACCAAAACAACCGGCTAACCACTTCACCCTTCACGTTGATTAGCAAGCAAAATGATAACGACAGGATAAATATTTAGCAATGACACTTATGGAGCTTAAATGGGCCGTAGATATTGCAACCCATTTTGCACAAGCGATATTTATAAGATATTTTAAAACGTAAGTAATAAAAATAATGTTCCAATATTTGTGTGTTATCAATACAATGTAAATAAAAACAATGAAATATATACCCATGTATATATAAAATATTTAGTTTAGTTAATATGGATTTTAAAATGTATATTAGATACACTGTTTAATGAATACAAAAAAAGTATACACTCATGGCTTATATTTAAATTTTAAAATGATGAATACAAACATTTCTTAATATCTATAATTATTCACATGTCTATATTTTTTACTCATGAATTATATTCGAAAACAGTATATATTTTGAATATTATACATGATTGAATATCCATATCAAAAGTTTAAAATTAAAATTATGGATACTTTTAATTATAAAAATTGAAATATAGAAATGTTCTTATAATTATTGAAATGTTTTTATATAAAAAATAATTTTTTTAAATGTAATTTTAAAAGAAATCGTATCATTTTAGAAAAGTTATACATTTTTAAAATTCATAAATATTTTCAATATACCAGTGTCTATTGAAATAATACACGACTTTTTTTAAAATAAGGTATTTCGTTTGTATGCTTGGTAGTTTTTAAACTAAATGTACCAATGTTTTAAAAATAACACATGAACATATTTATTTATAATAAATTTTAATTTCTGTATTAACTAAATATTTTATATAGTACATGGGTGTATATTTAAATGTTTTTATTTACTAGTCATGGTTTGTTTGTATAAAATTTATAGCACACATACATTTAAACATAATTTTGATAACTTACATTTTATAAATATATCTTTAGAAAACAGCGCGTGCAAAATGGGTCGCAGTATCTGTAGCCCATTTAAACTTCAGATGCGTACCCGTTGAATTCATGTTGCTAAAAAACCTTGGTGAATACATATAGGATAGTTATCCTTTGTGAACGTTGTGACCGCCTCAGCGTACTGGTTGTACAGGTTAGCACTCTTATCTTTTGTTTACATGTTCGAGTCCTGAGCTTGCCTTTTTCATGTTTATTTTGACCAGCGGGCCCGTTGATTAAAGATGTAAAATGACATGTTGATATATACTTTTTTGCAAAAATATATATTCTGAGGTTTTTAAAAAAAAAATCAGGGCACACGTTCCCTCTTCCAGGCCCAGTGGCTGACAGCGGGACCCACACACCTAGTCAGCGCATATATCAACGTGATTAGCACTGTATTTGCACGTCCGAGCCGAGTTTTTGCACCACTTCGATGTACACCGCAACTTTTAGCATCAAAGTGATCGTTTGCGCCAAGTTCTAACACCATCAACGTAATTGACTCAAATCCATTCTATCTGGCTCGCCTGCCCCGCGCCAGCAACAACACTCGCCGGCCCACGCTCCGGCCGCGCTCGCCCGCAGCCGTCGTCGTCATGTATAAAATATATTCAGGGATTTCAAAATGGTCACGTTTGAAACTTTGTTTGTGTTTTTAAGAAACCGTATTTCCAAAATTTCTTTACACTTTTGCAAACATGTTCGCAATTTTTTAAAATGGTCTTTGCTTTTAAGGATATCCGGATTTTAAAATCTTTGATTATTTTCAAGAAAATGTTTAAAAAAATCTAAAATGTTTTCGAATCTGGATGCTAATTAGTCTGGTTAAATATTTTCGCTCCTTTTATATATCACTAACAGTTATTAGGTGGAGTGGCTACAGGATGAGTTTAGTAGTGGCAGATCTTAGGTTTGATTCTCCACGAGTATTTTTCTTTTTGGATTTTTATAAGTCGAAAGAAAAACATGTTTCGCGCTTGGTGGACCGGCCCAGTCGCCAGCGATCCCGGTTCGACCAGCTGCCCCATCGACAATCCCTTCGAAAAACCGCCCAAGGTTTAATATAGACCGGGATTAGATAGTTCGGTGTGCTGATTTCGGGGATTTGAAGTTCAAGGTTCGATTTAGCTTTGGTCTATAAGTTCAAGGTTTGTTTTAGACTTTTTCCGATGGATTTGACCGTACAGTGGACGCAGCAGCGAGTTGTCCCGTCTCGTCATCCTGTTTCCACGGGTGACATGGCCAAAATCACGGTTGTGACTCCTCCAAAGAAATTATTTCACAAACTGACCTTTTTGAAAACACGTGTTGTTGCTGGCCTGAACACGCTGGCGTTGCTCGTTGACGTGGCAGGTCAGAAACATCAAACTAGTCAATGTTGGACATTCCGAGCACTCACCACCCACCACTCGCTCTCTTCTCCCCCATTGGACATTCCGAGCTCTTGCACTTTTTCTCTTTCTCTCCCCCACTTAAACCCCCTCAAATCCTTGCATATTGATTGCATTGGTCCGTGGATCTGGTGTCATTTTCTGTTCCTTGAGGTAATCTTCTTCATCTCACAAATTTTTATTGATTGGATTTGTGTATTTGGTTGGTTTTGTTCATGTGGATCCTAACCCTAGTTTTGAACATTGTTCCATAATATCATGTTTGCAATGTTTACTAATGAGTATGGTTGGTCCAATAGTGTTGATTCGTAATGTGGATGAACAAAGCTTAGGGTTTGAGTTACGCTTAATGTTAGGATTTAGGGTTAGGGTTAGGGTTAGGATTTGGGTAATGCTTAATTTGGATGAACAAAATTGTTTGAAGTTGTTCTTGTTCGTATGCAATGTGTTATATTTTTCATTACTCCTTTGTTGTACTTATGTTGCCATTGTTTTTTAATGAAGAGGATTGCGAATATTCATTATGTTGACAAAGCGGCTTTTTATAAGTTGATATTGCCAACAAGAATGAGGGAGTGTTGACATTTCTTGAGAGCCATAGTTATTATGAGGTTGTGGAAGAATCGCGGGTTAGATTAAAGAGTCCTAATTATTATGAGGTGAAAGATATTCAACATGGCAATGAACAAGTTGAATATGTCAATGTGTATCCCCAATATGAGTCTGATGGTGGTGCTTCGATCAATGATGATGGTGATGACCTCGAGCAAGACGATGAGAGGCACCACAAAATTCTTGGTGACATAGAGGCTCAAGTCAAGCATAAGGACATGGACCCTAATATCGACGAGGATGGTTGCACGGAGAAAGAAGCAGAGTGGTACACAAAAATTAGTGGTCGAGATCACAAAGTGCCCTCGGTTGAGGAGAAACGGTGATTGAACAACCAACAGGGATACGCTCCCACATCCAAATCTGTAGGGCCCACACAAAACCACAAAGACAAGATTTCGGCTTACTCCTCCGACATGCTCCGTCTAACTGCACATTCATAAACATGTTAAATGATCGAACACAAACATTAAGGCCATAGAATGAAAATGGATCATACTAAGCATTATCTGATGATACAAGAAGGCTAGTGCCGTTGACCCCCAACTCCACTTAACATCCCAGTCACGAAGAGGGTCCAAGAACCAGGAGGTAGTGTCCCCGTGCCATCTGGAAATACCATTTGGGTCAAGAGGTTCCAAAAGAAGGCATGTCGTACTTCTCCACAAGCGTCGGACTGCATTCTTTGGGCACTCGTAAAAATATTCTCATAACCACGAGAACAACACACCTGATGGCCTAGGATCCTTCTGGGTTTCATGCGTCCACGATTCAGGTTCAACACCAACCAATCCCGCAACCCATCATCGCCCCCTGAGACTTCACCTTCCTGATAAGAGCCCTACCCTTGATCGGAAGGCCGGAGATCATCCCAATATCCTCCAAAGTGATTGTCATCTCGCCAAGGGGCAGGTGGAAAGAGTGTGTCTCCAGCCTCCAACAGTCTCTTAGGACTAAGGGCGGTAATGGCCGTGGAGTTCATCCATGGCGGTGTGCCTTTAAAGCTGACCACAAACTGAAGAAGATTCATTCTTTTGTAATAAGGCTCGTTGTGACGGTCAAATTTCAGGGACTCGTTAGGATTGTCGCCCCTCAACCGAAGTATGGAGGAACCTAAAAAGACGAACAACTTGTTACTTCTCTCAACTTTTGACAATATCAAAAAGAGAAACGTATACTTTTTCGTCCCTCAATTTTTGGTGAAATTTAGATTTGGTCCCTCAACTTCGAAACCGGACAACTTGCACCCCCAATTCTTGAAATTGGACAAGTTTCCTCCCTTAATCCAACCAAAGTTGTTTTTGCGCTGACTCGGCGTGGTTTTGACTGGTTCTAGTCCATGTGGCAATCTATTTCTCCCCTTTGATTTATCTCTAATGTGGGCATTCTATCAAGCACTTGGCGTGCAACGTGTGGAGCTGCTGGCGATGGTGAACTCTTAGAGGAACAGGACCACGAGTGAGTCGATGCTGCCGTCCATGGCCACGTTGACCAGTGACGCCATCACCGCTGTACCAGATTCATCGCCGGAGGATTTCATGAGGAAGACCACGGAGCGGGCACATTCGAGGAGCGAGGTTGTCCGGCTACAGGTATCGAGCAGTGTCACGGTCAAACTCGTCCTCGCGACGCTCGTACTAGAGCTAGGCAACGAGGCGAAGCAGCGTTGCAAGTTGCCGGCGTCGAAGCGCATTGAAACCCGCACCATGCTTGTCGCAAAGCACGGCCGGTGCGCGTCTAGGGCTCTAGGCTGAGCGTGACGGCACGCGTGCTCAGTTAACAAGTTCCTCTGGCTACGCGCTCGTAGAGCAGGGGATGCCTCAGTGGTGTAGGCTCGGGGCGACGTAGGGGCATCTACTACAGCGCCGTCGTTGGCAGCGACAGAAGCAAACATTGAGCACAAGGACGGCAAGAAGGACCTATGCGCGGAGGTCGGGCAGGACGGTCTGTGTCGATAGCCAGGTGGTGGTGCCCTGTGTGTCCGGTGGCCTAGATCTAGGGGTGCAGGGCGGCGCCCGATCCGCCCCGCTTCATAGGCAAAATAGGTTTCAATTAGTTATAAATACTCCTTTCAGATTTAGTTCAATTTGAACTAATCCTCTATTTATGCGGGACTATGCGGGACGCCTGCTTGCATCCCTACCTAGATCACGACCCGGACCTCTACACACACGCATGCAGCTATGTATCATGCCCACGGCATGGGCATGCACATGCACGAGGAAAATAAACATGCAGCTAAACTAGCTACTCCCTTCTTCCATCTATATAGGGCCTAATGCGTTTTTTAAGACCGTCTTTGACTATTTGACAAGATTAATAGTACATGACATGCACAATGTGAAAATTATATCATTGAAAGCTCCTTTCACACACGAATTTAACGGTCTGCTTTGTGTAAGTTGCATGTCATATATTATTGCTCTAATATTTGGTCAAAGTTAGCTTCGAAAAATGCATTATGCCCTATATAGATGGAAGGAGAGAGTAAGACACGAACACTTTCTCCCGTTGCACACCATCCGTGTCTTCCAGCGCAGGCGCATCTGAACCCGGACACAAGCGCTGCAATCTTCACGACACGTAGAGCAACCCGCGACCAAGGGGATAACACGACTAAACACTACACTATCGCCAGGTTGCAGTAGCGAGCACTCTGTCAGTGAGGACGACAGTAGCTGAGACGACGTCGAGCTGCGCCTAGCTGCTCCCCCGACGAGCTAGGCGACCCATCCACTTCGCAAGACTTGAACGCAAAGGGCAAGCTGTGCACTGAGCCGAGCGAGGGCAGCGAGTCCGACGTGGGCACCAGCACGCCCGACGCACGCCGCGCGAGTTTCTGCCGGTGGTGGACTGGTGATGAACGCCCTGTGGCGGGGGCAGGTCGTTGGCAGCGGCATGACATTGCACGCCAATTGTTTGTCAAAATGTCCATACTAGAGTAGATGGAAGGAAAGATAAACCTTGCCACGTGGGCGCGACGACTGGTCAAAACTGGAGTGAGTCATCCTCGGAACCCAGTCGGATGGGTTGAGGAACGAAACTTATCCGGTTTCAAGAATTGATGGTGCAAATTGTCCGATTTTAAAGTTGAGGGATCAAATCTAGACTTCGCTAAGAGTTGAGGGACGAAAAATATATTTTTCTTTATCAAAAATCCATCAATAGAGATAGATAATTACCTCCCCCTTTCCACGGACGTTGCACGATGCTTCTTCTCATATAAATCATCAAGGCCAAGATATTTATCCGACTCAAACATCCTACATGATACATTATAGACTAGTTAATATAAATGCAAGTCAAGAGTCGATCTGCAACTTCCTACATGATACATTATAGACTAGTTAATACTCCCTCAATTTCTTTTTACTTTGCATATAAGATTTGGTCAAAGTCAAACTGCATAAAGTTTGACCAAATTTATATAAAAAAATATGAACATCTACAATACTAAAACTATATAGTATGAACATACGTTTTATGGTGCATCTGATAATATTGATTTCATATTGTGAATGTTTATATTTTTTAATATAAAGTTAGTCAAACTCTACAAAGCTTGACTTTGACCAAACCTTATATGCAGACTAAAAAAAACGGAGGGAGTATAATGCTGGTCA
>NC_041392.1:588702352-588703312 GCF_002162155.2 Triticum dicoccoides | reverse complement strand
ACATAAGGATGGTAACATGCAAGCTTTTATTAATTGAGATATAGACTCGTTTTATCTCAGGATGTGTTATGTTACAGTAACATATTATGTTACCATAAGCATCTCTCTCTTCATTAACTCCATGCTTATGAGATGTGTTATGTTACTACCTAAGTTACTCCCACTATGACTAGCCTAAATGCAAGTCAAGAATTGATTTGCAACTAAAACAACTACGAAACTACGAACCCATTTTGAAGTCAAGAGTTGACTTGCATCTAGGATGAAAAAAACTAAGGGCTCAGTTGCGAGTGAAAGATGAACTTGCAACTAGGATAAAAAACAAAACACATGGTTTAATTGCGAGTCGAGGGCAGGCTTACAACTCGGACATGTATAAACCCAGTTACAAGTTGAGGGTGGACTTGCAATTAGAACAACTACGAAACTATGAGTCCCATTGCGAGTCAAGGGTTATAACAACAATAAGGCATTTTGACATTTCTCCCCACTGATCTGGATTCTACACATTTCTATCCTTTACATAGACAAAAAACTTGCATTTGCTCCCTTTACATAAATGGCTCTTTTTTTTTGAGCATCAGTAGAAACACAAGCGCTCATATACACGTGTATACACTCATCCCTATGAACGCACACACGCACACCCTACCTCTATGAGCACCTTCAAGAGACTGAGCCGGCATATTATCTTGAGATTTACGAAGTCACCGTAGGCGCCTCGTCGTCGACGGGAACGTCTCCTCCCACTGAAAGCACATCGCCGGAAATCCTGAAATAAATCCAGAAATAATGCGAGTACCAGGATTTGAACCCTGATGGGTTGGGGATACCACTGTCCACCTAACCAACTCAACCACAGGTTGATTCGCTACATAAATGGCTCTCATTTGAGATGGACTCTACAAATTCTTTACCAGGCCACAACACACGCACAACGAAAATAAACAAAAAAATGTG
>NC_041392.1:588685161-588702122 GCF_002162155.2 Triticum dicoccoides | reverse complement strand
TATATATGGGCCCATGTAAAAAGAAATGCGAAAACATGCCCATACAAAAGTAAACATGACAATAGGACGCGCGATAAATAAAAAACCCGAGCTAGCACGAGCATGCATGAACGAGTCTGTGCAAACATTAAAATAAATAAATCGGGACGTTACAAACTTAGATGAGAGATGAGATTTAGCAAATCCAAACCAAAAAATCTAGTTACGTTGTCCGCTAACTACATAGTGGAGCCAAAACAAACAAAAACATGGAATAAAAAGATCCGTGGTTGTGCAAAAAAAGCTATGACCCACAAAATAAACCCAATACACAACACATAAAAGGGACCACTAAACAAAGTCCTATCGGATCTCACTTATTCACGAGGGACGAACAGAAGACACAACACAATGACAACGGACACGACTCAAAAGCTGGTGTGTCTAACAGCACATGAGTTAGATGAGACATTTTTAACTCTCATCTAAATGAGAATTAGCAAAACCAATCCCAAACGCGACCTCAGGTTAACAAAAGATGCATGGGCAAAAAGGCTGACAAGTAGACACCAAACCCACGGGTCTCGCACGACAAAACAACCCGTGATCAAATGTACATGACATTTAGAGCGAACATATGGCAGAATGAAAAAAGTTCATGATTTTTTTTGAACATGGTACAGATGCAAGAGCTCATATATACGCGTATACACTCACCACTATGAACACATACTATCCCTATGAGCACCTCCGAGAGACTGGCCAACATATCATCTTGAGATTTTACGAAGTCACCGTAGGCATTTCGTAGTCGACGGGAACGTCTCCTCCCACTAAACGTGTATAATCAAAAATCCCGATATAAATCCAGGATAAATGCGAGCATCAGGACTTGAACTCTGGTGGACTTGAACACTGTTCTCCTAACCATCCAACCATAGGTTGGTTTCCAAAGTTCATGAATTTAAAACAAATAAGTAAAATGGGAAAAAAGAGAAAAAAGAAAAAGAGTAAGCAAACCCCCCAACTGTACGACTCTCCAATTTATAAAATGCAAGCCAAAATAATATATATACATATATAATACTATATAACATCCTACACTAGAACATGAAAAAGAGTAAGCAAACACCCCCAACTGTACGACTCTCCAATTTATAAAATGCAAGCCAATGATGCATATGTTGACAACAGATTTTGGCACATAGAAAACATTATTAAGATGACCCTAAATGAAGAAGTGTTCTACATGAAGAAGTTTTGTATTGTCGCCATGGACATCTTTGAAGTTTGGGTCATCCTCATCTAATCTCATCTCAAGAGTTGAAGAAGTGCTCGAAGTACTAAGATTTTGTATTCAGAGTACTGTTTGGCCGATTACGCCTCATATGAAAAAAACGGTCTACACATATTGTCTTCGTCTTGTCGAAATGGTCGATATTCATATAACAATCGTCCTAATCCGAGGTCATATGCAAAAGTTAGAGTCCGCGTAGTGCGACCCTACCGTGAGCAAAAAGTGACGCCCATCACAAGACACCCTTATCACTATGTCTGATGGGTAGCGTGAGTTAATTGCCTATTTTACACGAGCGATTCGGCCCTTAAGACAACCTTGGATCGAAAAATGTTCAACATGAAAATTGTTCGTCTGGTTGAAATGGTTAAATTTTCTTTTGGCCTCATCTTCATCCGAAGATATTTGTGGACCCAAAAACCGATCTGCTGTCTTGGACCTAAATCCTAGTTCGGTCTGATTGGGGGAGAAATGATATGTTTTTTCTTGAGAGGACCAGTGCCCAAGATGAATATTCACTATGCCGACGATGGTGAGGCTGGCACATTTGATTCTACCGTCTTCACCCAAACGATCAGGCTCAAGGATGATGAGACTGGCCACCTCCTTGACATCCTACCACCAAGTAAGTAGTGTCTATATCATGGTGCTATTTGTGACCCATTTGAGATGGACAAATCTTATCAACAAACACATGATGGTATGTTCTTTATAGTTATTTAACATTTTCTCCTTTTTGTCCATCACATGTGGCGGTCTGACATGAATGCTCTTTTGTTTTTTCATCCATGACAACATCCCAGAAATTATCTAAGAAGATAGCTTCGGACACTACCATCCCGAGTGATGAAGGCCTTGCTGGAGTATGCCTTAGAGCAGGGGGCGTCAACACCGCTGATTACAAGATGCATATGGGCGACTACATTGTCTTCAGCAAGGAGGGCTGGGAGGAGTTCCTTGTCAGGAAAAATCTACAAGTTGGATAAGCTATGCTATTCACTCTGAGGGACACTGCATGCAACAACTTGAAGATGATGATTGTCATTGACTTCAATAAGCTCCAATGATGTGAGGTCAATAATTGGGGATCGAATGTTTCTTAAAATGCATCGCCGTTTATTGATGATGAGCCATTGAGGCTGGTGGTAGTGAAGATGAATTCCTCCTCCGATAGAGTACCATATCAGGGGTGAAAACAAAGATTGCCTACAAAATGCGAAGTGTCTGTGGAAAAAATAATGCACCATAAACTGGGTATGAGTTTTGGGGGTATATAAAACCATCAAGCAATAGAGGCTGATGGGTGCACAGTGCACCTACGCCCTGTGGGCCACCCCAGGTGTTAGACTTCGACTTTTTTTTCTTCTTCTGAAATTCAAAAACAACAAAAAAGAACTAAATTTATAGGACATTGCATACTTCAAGGATGATAGGCATGAAAACATACAAAAGTAGATACATTGGAGACGTGTAAACATCATGTGCTCGTCCCCGAGCACGAAGATGGTAACAAAGATAATTTTTGTATGTAAATGATACCTATCATGAACTTGATTAACTGATGCAAACACTTTTAGTAAGTCTGAATCAATATGATAGATGTTTGAAAATGGTATTAAAAATATTCAACTACCTCAATGCATACAAAAGTTCTCACATATTCTTTGATAGCCAAATGCATCAAGTCAAAATCACCACTGTCAAAGGTTTAGAAAGAGTGTCAATATTTACGAGCACCACAACAATAAATTTCTATGTGTAGTATGTAATGATGGCAATCACTTCTGGGTTAACCCAAGATATAGGACCGAATAGAATCACTTCTTTCATGTTTGCGCTATTTTAACCAATAAACAACTTATGAATAATTTCAGTGTAATTTTAGATCCCATGACCTAATCATTGCCAAGAGAACATAATGAGGAGTTATAAGAAGTAAAAAAACATAAAGTCCTACACCATTGTAGCTAATCATTAGGCCTGGAGGAAGATCTTATAATCTGCACTAATGCAACGAGTATAGCTTGCCATGTAGTTGTTGGAATTTGTTAGTAGGCCTTTGGCCCAAAGACCAACTAAAAATCTAAAATTCTCATGGCCCATTCATGCATGCCTGTGAGTTGTGTGAGTGGGACTAAAGTTTAGTCACACCCCGCTAGTTGAGTGGGATTTTCACCTTTTTATAAGGTGAGTTCTTCTAGCACTTGTATGAGCATAAGAAGAGGAGCCCTAGACACGCGCTCCTCTTCCTCGCTCGCCCTGTCACGACATGCTGCGTTGGGTTTCGGGAATGAGCCAAGCCGAGGACAAAGCTATGCATGTTGTCTATATTTGGACGTGGGCTTTACACCCACGACCTACCTATATAGACAGGCAGACATCTACCCTAGCCGCCGCGTCGTATGGTTTCGCACCGTTCCAGATCATTGCACTGCCACACAAGTCTTCTAATTCCCTCCTTCTGGCGAGCACCGCGAGAAGGGACAGCGGGCCTCCAGAACCCTGCCTCCCGTGATCTTGTACAGTTGAGGGGCGATAAGGTTTTTGGGGAGCGCACTCGCGTGACTGCTGGCAGTGACTACTTCGCCAACGATGACTTCTTCCCCGATCTCGGCAACCTCTTCCTCAATGACATGGCCGACAACATCAATGCCAATGGTTCTGCTCCTGCCGCACCGTATGTGATCTTGTCCTCTTTGTTTGAGATCGTGCTAGAATTCCTATTCATAGTCTGTGGCTTAGATACGATCTATTTATCTACTATAGTGATCCGCATGATTAGTATAATATTTTTCATAGTAGTCATGATTTATTTACTGTTTGTTCACATTAAATCTCATAGTAATTTTCTCATATATTCAATAATCCAAAAACCTGATTATAGGCAATTTACACCGAGTGGTTTTGTGACGCCCTCGCTTTGACCGTACACTAATCATGCATGCAAATGTGTACGATCAAGATCAGAGATTCACAGTAAGATATCACAACACAACTCTAAGAATAAATAAGTCATACAAGCATCATAATACAAGCCAGGGGCCTCGAGGGCTCGAATACAACTGCTCGATCATAGACGAGTCAGCGGAAGCAACAATATCTGAGTACAGACATAAAGTAAAACAAGGTTGCCTTAAGAAAGCTAGCACAAACTAGGATATGGATCGAAAGAGGCGTAGGCCTCCTTCCTGGGATCCTCGTAACTACTCCTGGTCGTCATCGGCAGCCTACATGTAGTAGTAGGCACCCTCGGTGTAGTAGGAGTCGTCAAAGGTGGCGTCTCGCTCCCGGGATCCAGCATCTGGTTGCAACAACCGAGAAGAATGGAAAGGGGGAAAAGGGAGCAAAGCAACCGTGAGTACTCATTCAAAGTACTCGCAAGAAAGGATCTACACTACATATGCATCGGTATCAATGAAATGGGTAGTATTTATGGACTGAACTGCAAAATGCCAGAATAAGAGGGGGATAGCTAGTCCTATCGAAGACTACGCTTCTGGCAGCCTCCATCTTGAAGCATATAGAAGAGAGTAGATGGTAAGTTCACCAAGTATCATTGTATAGCATAATCCTACCCGGCGATCCTCTCCTCGTCGCCCTGTGTGAGAGTGATCACCAGGTTGTATCTGGCACTTGGAAGGGTGTGTTTTATTAAGTATCCGGTTCTAGTTGTCATAAGGTCGAGGTACAACTTTGGGTCGTCCTTTTACCGAGGGACACGGCTATTCAAATAGATAAACTTCCCTGCAGGGGTGCACCACATTACCCAACACAACTCGATCCCTCTGGCTGGACACACTTTCCTGGGTCATGCCCAACCTCAGAAGATCAATACGTCACAGCCCTACCTAGGCTCAACAGAGAGGTCAGCACACTGGTCTAAATCCTATGTGCGCAGGGGTCTGGGCTCATCGCCCATTGCACACCCGCACGTTGCGTACGCGGCCGGTGAGCAGACCTAGCAACCTCCATTACAAAGGAAGTTGCGTTACGCGGTCCAACCCGGCGCAATCCGCTCAATCGCTGACGTCAAGAAGGCTTCGGCTAATACCATGACGTCGAGTGCCCATAACTATTCTCACATAGTTGGTTAGTGCGTATAGGCCAGTGGCCAGACTCAGATCAAATACCAAGATCTCGTTAAGCGTGTTAGTTTGAAGTAACCGTGGACACCGACTAGGGCTAGGCCCACCTGTCTCCTAGGTGGTCACAACCTGCCCTATCGCTCCGCCACAAAGTAACAGTCGGGGGCCGTCGGAACCCAGGCCCACCACTACCGGGATGGAACCACATGTTCTTTCAGCCCCCACACCAGAATCACTTGCGGGTACTCTACGAGCCGACCCGACTTTAGTCACCATAATGTATCATGTATAATATATGTGTATATACCCGTGATCAACTCTCGAGTGATCACGGCCCGATAGTATAGGCAGACGGACAAGAATGTGGGCCACTGATGGAATACTAGCATCCTATACTAAGCATTTAGGATAGCGGGTAAAGGTATCAACAATTGTAGCAACAATGACAAGTTATGCAACAGAATAGGATTAACCAAAAGCAGTAACATGCTACACTACTCTAATGCAAGCAGTAGAGAGAAGGAATAGGCAATATCGGGTTGGTCGGGGGGGGGGGCTTGCCTGGTTGCTCTGGCAAGAAGGAGGGGTCGTCGTGGATGTAGTCGATCACGGGGGTATTGACGGCGGTCTCGAGGTCTACCGGAAAGAAGTAACGGAGGGGGAATACAAATAAATAATAGAGCAATCAAAGCAACACAAAGCATAACATGGCAATACACGGTGCTAGGGGTGACCTAACGCAGTAATAGGCGATACCGGCGAAGGGGGGAAACATCCGGGAAAGTATTCCCGGTGTTTGACGTTTTCAGACAAACGAATCGAGGGGGATTGTTGCATGTTCTATATGCTAGGGATGTTTGGCGGACGAACAGACTGGGTATTCAGGTTCGTCTCGTCGTTCTGAGCAACTTTCATGTACAAAGTATTTTCGTACGAGCTACGGATTATTTTATATTAATTTCTAAAGATTTAAGTGATTTTCCAATTTCTGGATTTAATATAATTCAATACTAAATTAGTATTTAAATGCTATGGGTACACATGAAGTGTACACAAAAGTGTGCACCTGAGGTTGACAGGTGGGGACAGTTGACTAAGTCAACTACATAGTCAGCAGGTCTAGTCAGCAGCCAATAGGGTGTTGACTGGTCAAACCTGACTAGTGGGACCCACTGGTCAGTGATAGGGACTATTAACAGTGTTTTAGTTAATCTAACTAGACTAATTAGTGATGCGGGGCCAGGCTGTCAGTGGTTCACTCATCATTTTTTAACAGAGTTTTATTTAAGCAAACTAATTAAGTAGCGAGGTGGCCCCACGTGTCATAGCCTATTCTCTTAATTTGAGCCAGTTTTAAATTAGGGAGTTTAATTTGGTTGTGGGACCCGTATGGCAGCCGCACAGGGTGCTGGTGCTCACGGCGGCACGCGTGCGGTACGCTGGGGCTCAGTCGGGGCACGACCTGCACGCGATGGTCCTCGGGATGACGCGCACGAGCGCGTGACACATGCGCAAGGCAGAGCCGGGCCCAGGGGAGTGCGAGGCAAGGCGCTTGGCATTGGAAGGCGGGCGTTGCGCAGGAAGCGCACAAGGGCGAGCGACGCGAGGGAGCGCGCTCGAGGGTGCGTCGGGTGCCGCGAGCGCACCGCCAGATCGAGGCAGGGCGTGGGCAGATCGCATCTAGGATGAGCGGATGCATAGGCAGCAGGGTCCGAGCGCGGCAGAGGTTGATCCGCAGCAGTACGCATGGGGGAAGGCAGGGGGAAGGGGAGGCTCACATCGAGGCGTGTAGGGGGGCCCAGGGGAGCCGGAGGGACCCTACCGACGAAGTCTGGCGGCCGGACGAGCCGATAGGCGCGAGGGCGAAGCAGAGGTGTGGAGGAAGAGGAGACACGAGGAGGAGGCCGCCGAGGAGGAGATGAGGAAGCGTCCGACAAGGTGATGGCGGAGACGGGGAATGGTGGCGTCAGGGGTCGGCGACGGGGTCGAGGCGGCGAGGTGGTACGCGGTGAGCGACGGCGACGGCGGGCCACGATTGCCCCGATCCGACCTGGATCGGGGGAGGGAGGCAGAGGAGGAGTGGAACTAGGGGGAGGGAGTGGGGGCAGCGCTAGGTCACGGGGAGGGGTGGAGGCCTAGTGGGCCAGGGGGTGCAGGAGTGGGTCGGCTGGGCCGGTCGACCCCTTCGGCCAACTGGGCCAGGACCTAGTCGGGGGGGGGGGGTTGTCTTTTATTTTTCTTTGTTTTCTGTTTGTTCTTTTATTTTTATTCAATTTTTTGTTTCTGTTTTCTTTTAGTTACACATTAATTTTAGTTTAGTAAAATATGACAATAGCCCCTAAAATAATGTTCCAGAATAACCCACTATCATGAAAAGTTCTACCCCAAATTAAAATAGTTTACCAATTTATAAAATACCAAAGGCATTTATATAATTGTTTTTGCTACGGTTTAAATCATTTTAGAGCATTTAAACATTTTATAAAAGTGTGGTTTCTCCGCCATAATTACCTATGCATTAGTTGGCTCACTCCGGACATTTTAGTTTTAATATTTGAAAACTTTTATTGTTTGCCTTTAATTAAAATTTGAATTTGAATCGTTTTGAACTAACGTGAGTTTATTAACAGAAATCAAGGTGACGTGGCATCATTAGTAGAGGGTTACTGTAGCTTAATTATCCGGGTGTCACAATTCTCCTCCACTACAAGAAATCTCGTCCCGGGATTTAAGAGGGGAAGTGAGGGGAAGGGATTTGGTTACGAAATTCTAACGAATCTTCTTGGTCTTGGTTGCTCTTCTCGAATAGGTCGATCCATTACGTTGATATCTTCATTTCTCTGCTTCAGGTCATCATGATGAAGTCGGCATCCTTTCTTCGGGAACTCCATCGTACGTACGAAGGACAAGGGGTAACTTCAGAAGAATGGACCATTATAATGTTGCTTATCTGGTAGATAACATTAGGGAAGGTGGCGGAAAGTAACTCTCGAATTGAAACTTAAGAAATTATCAAGAGCAAAGTAAGAAGGTGCAAAACAGAAGTTTCAAGCCCATAGGCAATCGTTCGTTGCCTGATACGAAATGTGACCGGGGTTCAGATAATGGGAAAGTATTGGGTCTGGTACCAGAATAGATCACTAGGAAGGTGGCCCGTGAATCACATACAAAGCCAAGTGGGTGGAATAACTTTGGAAACAGGGGTGTATAGAAGAGTCAGGTTTCGATCCTGTGGAACTGTGGGTTATGAGCCCACCATGTGGGTTAAAAGTAGAAGGAGTGGTGACATCTTGCACGGTTTTGATAGCAAGGCATGTCAGAGGGTGGCATGTCAGTTATGTCGGCAACAAGGTCGGTACCAAGGGCGAGGGACGAAGAGAACCATTTTCCTGCTCGTTGAAATGTGGCGGACCAATAGGCAAAGTTCTCATCCATCGATGGTTACCGGAATGCCATCAACAAAAGCAACAGTGGCCTACCGACATGGTTGTACACCAAGGTGTTTACATAAGCAGGAGAATATTACTGCTTAGATCATATAGATCACCGGTAAGGTTAAACAAAACAATGGAAAGGAAAAGGTGATCATCAGACTAAGCAGAACAATGGAAAGGAAAATGTGTTTAAACACATATTTCAGGGATATATCCTTCCCAAGGACAAGCAGAGCTGATATTCATGGTAGGATATAATGTAGAAAACCCTTTAGGTAAGGGGAGAGAAATTTCATGCCATTACCCATACAACGGTGTTTGGATAATTGAGCAAGAAAAATTTAGCATTAGGCTTCAAATGCTCTTGTTGAAAAACGGAGTGCCATAGACATCCTTCAAGATAGCATTGACATGGTCTTCAAGCAAAGGCCATACTTTGGATACATGAAGGATTCATCAGGAACAACTTGTAGAATAAGTTTTACAATTTCCTCATGGAAGAATGGATAACATTGCTAAAAGGGAACTATAACAATAGGGCCTCCAGCCAGGTGGGCTAGGTATGACACCACCTTACCGGGTCATATAAAGACCAACGTTATAACTCTTGGAAATATGTTCCCACCATCATATCTGGCCGAGACTCAGATATGATTGGTGTCAGGATACCTAAGACTCAGGATGCCTGAGAAGAAAAAGGTGAGACCAAATTGATGAGATGAGATTGTAAGATCTCGGGAAATGAACTATGGAAGCGAGTTCCGAACAAGAGTTCATCATTAAATCAAGGAGAGCGTTAGAATTGTGTCGAATATTCTTGTACAAGGTAGGTTACAGTTGGACTTGGTTTTTGACTGTGTGTAGACAGGGTAGGAGTTGTGTCCTAATAGGACACTTGTATCCTAGGCCTCTCATATATAGTGGGAGTAGACACACGATGTAACCTATGCCAACATAATAGCACGGGCACGCAGGGGAGCCGGCGGCGTGTGCCGGCGCCCGGGCGGCCAGGGTGCGGTATTGTGACAGTGTCATGGGGAGGAGCGCCCGTAGTCAGGCCCCGAGGATGTAGCCATATCGGTGAACCTCATTAACAAATCTCAGTGTCGTGCTTGTGTGATTGCTTGGCCCTCGGTAGATCGACGAAGCGCCTCGGGTTAATTCTAACAAGTGGTATCATGAGCAAGGTTCGAAGAGGCTGCGGTGTTGATCTAGAGGAGGTCATGGAGAAGTCCGACGATGGGCGGGGTGATTAGACGGCAGTGGAGGTTGTCGTCAGGAGCGATCTCGCGCCTAGATAAAGCTGATATTTGATCAGCTCGATCGAAAGGTGTCAGCGTGTATGGTAACCACGGCAGAGTCAAAGCAATCGGAGCTAGGCGTGCTGGAGCCGGCGAGATTGGAAGCGTGTAACGACGGCGGCGCTGGAACGTGCAGTTGCGGGAGTCTTCAGTGTTTGGCGGCAGATCAGATCGGGTCCGATCCAAAGAAGGAATCATCGGCGGCTAGGGCATGCAGCGCAGGGAGCAAGCACTGCAGAGGCAGCAGCCAGGCGCTGCTGCACCGGCCGATGGTTGCAGTTGCAGGGAGCGTTCGTGTGAGGCCAAGGTCCAGTAGGCCGCTCGTGCAAGGCTCTGGCAGTTCCAGGTGGGCCGCGGGGTCATGTACACAGGGATCCCAGGAGCAGCACGTGGCTCAAGTGCTTAGGCAGGAAAGCAGACATGAGATTTGTTACAAGGAAAAAAAGGTGCAAGCCCCAACGTGCACCAGTGTCCAGGAGCATTGAGGTGGATTAAAAAGGGAACTGATCCATATGTGCTAAGGGTACACGCAAGGTTGCAGGAATATTGTGCACTGGCTAAGCTTGATTAAGGTCTACTCGACGTTTGAGAATAAGGTGCTCCATGAAGAATCAATGGTAAATTGGTTTATTGGACGCAAAAGTTTTTCATAACTCTGAGCGATGTTAGAAGTAATTGTGGAGCTGTCAAAGCGGTGGGCACAAGTTTGAGTGGGGCTTGGAGTGTGCAGAGGCATGCTGACGACGTGCGTATAAGGCTCGCAGGAGTCTGGAGCGCGTCGGGACAGGATCATGCAAATACAGGGCGTCAAGCAATGCACGGAGATGTGCGGGCAGACACGACGCAGGGTGGAGCATGGTTGCAGTCGGATAATTCGGCTGGGTCAGACTGGACAGTCTGATGGATCGACGTGGATGTTGGTCAAAGCAGAAGACAACGGTTGATTTCAGCGACGACGACATAGGAGCGTGATGCTGATGGTGGCCGACTTCTGGGGCATGGAAACACGTGGTGCAGGCTTGAGGGCTTGTGCGGCTTCGACAGACTATGGCGCAGGGTTGATTCAAGACGGTGCACATGAGAGTTTGGAGTCGACAGGGCGCGGGAGGGTGGCAAGTACAACCACCATGGAGTCATGTTGAAGGTGGAGCTGGAGTCAGACGGATGACTTCACTCTACGCTGATGGAGGGGCTACAGCGTAAGAATTTGGAGAGTCGAAGCCTATTTCAGCGGGATAGCGAGAGACACGCGGATTGGACTGGGGCCCAGCGGTCTAATGGAGATGTGATACTCGGCATCGGTCGGTGATGATCGATGGTTCTCTGGAGTGGGGGTTGAGGCAGTGGGGGCTAGCTACCCAGGAGACTCGACCAGGACAGCAGAGGCTCGACGCGGTGATAGCGGCGAGGCGTGCGGTAAGCACGGGACACAGCGACAGACCAAGGCACTAATGGCGAGACATGTGGTCAGACAAAGTGTGCAGGGGGTGCTGAAGCAGTGTTGACGAGTACCAGATTCAAGTTGGTGACTGGGTCTATCGGTGCTAGTTGATGGACAGGAGTTGACCGTGGAGAATCTGAGAAAGTGACGAAAAGTCTGAAATTGTCAAAAGCTGAGAGTACATGGCCGTATATTCTGTGGTGTTCAGTGCGGATGACAAGTACAGAAGGAGGCGGAGTGCTATAGCTATGTGACATGTCAAACTATCCTGGAAAAAGGATGAGACAGTTGTGAATTTGACTCAGGGTGATACAGGGCGGCGGTGAAATTCTTTCAAGTTTCAGAAAGGCGGTCAAGGAAGAGCGGTGATGTTGAGTTCAGGTAACTCTTATATGTGGCATCCAATATGTGGGTTGTTCATTTTCACGTAGACAATGGTCGGCGTGTGATGGCATTGAACGGTTTCTCCGGAAGTTGGAAGCACAAGGTAGAGTAATGAGAAACTTAATTTTGCTTGAGTGTTGACTGTGATGAAGACGAGAAGGGACTACAGTTACAGGTGGAGTCACATGGAGTCTGGGAGTAGCAGCGGTGCTCATGGCGTATATCAAGTCCAGTGTACATGGAGGTTTGACGCACGAACGAATTCAAGGTGGTGGAGAATATTCGTCAAGGTGGAGTTTGTTAGAATTGTGTCGAATATTCTTGTACAAGGTAGGTTACAGTTGGACTTGGTTTTTGACTGTGTGTAGACAGGGTAGGAGTTGTGTCCTAATAGGACACTTGTATCCTAGGCCTCTCATATATAGCAGGAGTAGACACATGATGTAACCTATGCCAACATAATAGCACGGGCACGCGGGGGAGCCAGCGGCGTGTGCCGGCGCCTGGGCGGCCAGGGTGCGGTATTGTGACAGTGTCATGGGGAGGAGCACCCGTAGTCAGGCCCCGGGGATGTAGCCATATCGGTGAACCTCATTAACAAATCTCGGTGTCGTGCTTGTGTGATTGCTTGGTCCTCGGTAGATCGACGAAGCGCCTCGGGTTAATTCTAACAGAGAGGATGAGGATGTGGCCGATGGACTCAGCGGCAACTCATCGGGATTTCCAAAACGATGGGATTCCATAATTATGTGAACAAGGAGATAACATTTGTCAGATCAAATGATATAATGATGTATGCTCGAGGAAAACATACACAATTGAACATTGTTTGAAAAGTGCGCCCGAAATATGGGCCAAGTAGCACGATAAATGTTAGAATGGTGATTCAATAACCAAAAGACTTAGAATGAAAGTATCGACCATACACTTCAAGCAATGGGGTTGCTAGAAGTTTGGAATTCCTGCATCATAGCTCAATTGTCAGTATTCCAGTTAGAAACAACACGGGTACCAAGAAAGAATGGTGATGGTGAGAAGTATCACTATACCAAGAATTCTTAATAGGTGAGGCAATACCCACAACATCCTTGACATAAAGGACAATAATACTTCAAGGTAGAACATAATACAAGCTGGATAGCAAGTTGCACCCATAACATGAATAAGTTTGTGATGAAAGGAAGGTAAGAATGTTGTCAATGGTAACTCAAAATACGAAGGGACGAGGATGGCACTAATCATCATGAATTCATTTGATATACTGGAAGGAGTCAAAATGTTGATGATGATCACGTCAAATTTTGTCGAGAGGCTCCACGAAGAAGCAATCGAACAACGACTGCATCAAACAAAAGGACTGATGCAGTGAAAGCTTATTGGATCCACGGATACGACACCAACTCGAAGTCAAGCTTGCTGTTCGAGGTGAACGATAAGACGAGGAAGATTGATGTAAGCTTAGCTCAGCGTCTAAAGTTGTACTCTGGGAATAAGGACCAGGTAGCACAATTAAAATCAGTACGATAATGATATAGCCAATGTGGCAATGAATGACTTGAAGGATTATTAAACTCATAAGCAACGAAATTTACTTAGAGTTGTTGAATCAGAGTGCAGAATTGATTCACTAATCGGTGTTCTCGAGTGACTAATAACTCAGAACCTAGGAAAATTGGAATCATTGAGAAATAACAGTTGATGAAGAACCCATAAGAAGTTATGCAGTTCCATGATATTCTCGAGATACCAGAGTGTAATACTCGACGGTAGATCAAAGTAAAGGTTGGACTGGGGTACTGATCGCAGAAGACAAATGCTTAAACTTGCCCGAGAAATGGGATCAAAGAAGAACAATATGGTCGGAACCATAGCTGCAAGGGATCCAATTTAATGTCACCGAAAGAATTATCTAAATGATTAAAATTTTTGCAAGAAGCTTCCATGATAAGTTCCACATTGGGTCCATGGGCATGAACACATAGTTCAAGGTCGACTCCCACTTCTTTAATGGATAACCTTTCATTCACTTCTCGTCTTTGAAACAATTGTATAGTTGAAAATTTATCCGGCAAGACGCCAGTAGATATAACCTGCATAATCTTTGGGTTCATACTAATCATGGATGGCATAGGTTCAACCCATCGGGGCATCTTATGAACACACATCACAAACTTCAGGAGTGAATAACTCAAGCTCAAAAGCAGAGCATGGTTGTCAAAAGTAGGGATACAATTTACCAAAGGCATTATGTATCAGGGAAAGAACTTCTTGATGTTTTTTTATACGAAGGACACTGTCGGATGATAATTCAACAAAGAATCTGACGGTCATTAACGGAGCTGATGTGAGCACCGACACACAATCAGAAGAAGAAACAATGCAAGGGCATTGGAGTATAGAAACAACTGACTAATTTCAAAGCTCAAATGTAAAGGAATTATGATTTCTCACCAGGGGATCAGAAGCAAACACTCTGATAAAGGATGGATAGGTTGAGTAGGCTTAGGGGTACAATCGATGGCAAATTGTTTGGTTGAGATCCAGCTCATGTTTAAAATGACGTCTAAGCCGGAAGGATGAATTCTAGGATCCGATTGAAGATTGCGAGCATTCGCAACATATTGAATCAAGGGACTCGAAATGATAGTGACAAAGGATACTAATGAATATTGCTAGTCATATGGAACGCAACCATAATGCCAGTAGACAAGTATTTGCAGATCAATAGCGGTATAGGATTATCAGAAGATCAGATAGTATTTCCATGTATCTTGTGAAACATATGAACAATGGGGACAGAACGGATACTCGGTAAGTGCAAGGAATTATCCGTAGGGGGTATTCATGTGACAAGGAACTGCAAGGCAGTATCACAAGTGATTCTTAGAAAGTCGGAGAGTAATTTGATGCATCTTATAATAACAAGAGCAGCTGGGAATGAAAGTAAGAACGACATGTGTTTGTATTTATCCATAGGGATATATCGGTGGTACGGGATTGCAAAAGCGACGGGCACAAAGTTTCGAGAGAATACCGGAGAGTATCTTTGGAACCCTTTGGTGCACTAAGCAATCATCTGGAGTGAGGGGCTCTCCAGGAGAAAGTAATTACGAGAATCTAGAGTTAGAGTTAGCAAAATCATTTAACCCGAATAAAAGAGTGATCAGATTCCCAGAGTACAGATCGACGTATAAAAGATCCTAATACCACCCAATGGCCACATGGGCCCGTAAGCCACACAACCATGTTAGTAAAAAGTTTTGTAATGACTAGACTCAACTTAGGCCAAGGAGTTGGAAAGGGGGATTCCTACATGCAGTCGGCTCTGATACCAACTTGTGATGCCCTCGATTTGACCGTACACTAATCATGCATGCAAACGTGTATGATCAAGATCAAGGACTCACGGGAAGATATCACAACACAACTCTAAAAATAAATAAGTCATACAAGCATCATAATAAAAGCCAGGGGCCTCGAGGGCTCGAATACAACCGCTCGATCATAGACGAGTCAGCGGAAGCAACAATATCTGAGTACAAACATAAAGTAAAACAAGGTTGCCTTAAGAAGGCTAGCACAAACTGGGATACAGATTGAAAGAGGCGCAAGCCTCCTGCCTGGGATCCTCGTAACTACTCCTGGTCATCGTCGGCAGCCTACACGTAGTAGTAGGCACCCTTGGTGTAGTAGGAGTCGTCAAAGGTGGCATTTGGCTCCCGGGCTCTAGCATCTGGTTGCAACAACCGAGAAGAATGGAAAGGGGGGGAAAAGGGAGCAAAGCAACCATGAGTACTCATCCAAAGTACTCGCAAGAAAGGATCTAAACTACATATGCATTGGTATCAATGAAATGGGTAGTATTTGTGGACTGAACTGCAAAATGCCAGAATAAGAGGGGGATAGCTAGTCCTATCAAAGACTACGCTTCTGGCAGCCTCCATCTTGAAGCATATAGAAGAGAGTAGATGGTAAGTTCACCAAGTATCATTGTATAGCATAATCCTACACGGCGATCCTCTCCTCGTTGCCCTGTGTGAGAGCGATCACCAGGTTGTATATGGCACTTGGGAGGGTGTGTTTTATTAGGTATCCGGTTCTAGTTGTCATAAGGTCGAGGCACAACTCCGGGTCGTCCTTTTACCGAGGGACACAACTATTCGAATAGAGAAACTTCCCTGCAGGGGTGCACCACATTACCCAACACGCTCGATCCCTCTGGGCAGACACACTTTCCTGGGTCATGCCCGGCCTCGGAAGATCAACACGTTGCAACCCTACCTAGGCTCAACAAAGAGGTTAGCACGCCGGTCTAAATCCTATGCACGCAGGCTTCTAGGCTCATCGCCCATTGCACACCTGCACGTTGTGTACGTGGCCGGTGAGCAGACATAGCAACCTCTATTGCAAAGGAAGTTGCGTTATGCGGTCCAACCCGGCGCACACCGCTCAGTAGTTGACATCAAGAAGGCTTCGGCTGATACCACGACGCCGAGTGCCCATAACTGTTCCCACGTGATTGGTTAGTGTGTATAGGCCAGTGGCCAGACTCAGATCAAATACCAAGATCTCGTTAAACGTGTTATTTTGAAGTAACCGCGGACGCCAACCAGGGCCAGACCCACCTGTCTCCTAGGTGGTCACAACCTGCCCTGTCGCTCCGCCACAAAGTAACAGTCGGGAGCCGTCGGGAACCCAGGCCCACCACTACCGGGATGGAACCACCTGTCCTTTCAGACCCCACATCAGAATCCCTTGCGGGTACTCTACGATCTGACGCGACTTTAGTCACCACAATGTATCATGTACAATATATGTGTATATACCCGTGGTCAACTCCCGAGTGATCACGACCCGATAGTATAGCATAGTAGACGGATAAGAGTGTGGGGCCACTGATGGAATACTAGCATCCTATACTAAGCATTTAGGATAGCAACTAAAGGTATCAATTGTAGCAACAATGACATGCTATGCAGCAGAATAGGATTAATCGGAAGCAGTAACATGCTACACTACTCTAATGCAAGCAGTAGAGAG
>NC_041392.1:588681617-588684885 GCF_002162155.2 Triticum dicoccoides | reverse complement strand
GGCAAGGAGGGGTCGTCGTCGATGTAGTTGATCACGGGGGTATCGGCGGCGGTCTCGAGGTCTATCAAAAATAAGTAATGGAGGGGGAATAGAAATAAATAATAGAGCAATCAAAGCAACACAAAGCATAACATGGCAATACACGGTGCTAGAGGTGACCTAACGCAGTAGTAGGCGATACCGGCGAAGGGGGGAAACATCCGGGAAAGTATTCCCGGTGTTTGACGTTTTCGAACAAATGAACCGGAGGGGATTGTTGCATGTTCTCTATGCTAGGGATGTGTGGCGGACGAACATACTGCATATTCAGGTTCGTCTCGTCGTTCTGAGCAAATTTCATGTACAAAGTATTTTCGTACGAGCTAAAGATTATTTTATATTAATTTTGAAAGATTTAAGTGATTTTCTAATTTCTAGATTTAATTTAATTTGAAACTAAATTAGTATTTAAATACTATGGGTACACATGAAGTGTACCCAGAAGTGTGCACCTGAGGTTGACAGGTGGGGATAGTTGACTAAGTCAACTACAAAGTCAACAAGTCCTGTCAGCAGCCAACAGGATGTTGACTGGTGAAACCTGACTAGTGGGACCCACTGGTTAGTGACAGGGACTATTAACAGTGTTTTAGTTAATCTAATTAGACTAATTAGTGATGTGGGGCCAGGCTGTCAGTGGTTCACTCATCATTTTTTAACAGATTTTTATTTAACCAAACTAATTAAGTAGTGAGGTGGCCCCACGTGTCATAGTCTATTCACTTAATTTGAGCCAGTTTTAAATTAGGGGGGGTTAATTTGGTCGTGGGACCCGTATGTCAGTGATGTCTACTACACAACCTTCTTCTTGTAGACGTTGTTGGGCCTCCAAGTGCAGAGGTTTGTAGGACAGTAGCAAATTTCCCTCAAGTGGATGACCTAAGGTTTATCAATACGTAGGAGGCGTAGGATGAAGATGGCCTCTCTCAAGCAACCCTGCAACCAAATAACAATGAGTCTCTTGTGTCCCCAACACACCCAATACAATGGTAAGTTGTATAGGTGCACTAGTTCAGCGAAGAGATGGTGATACAAGTGGTATATGGATAGTAGATAATGGTTTTTGTAATATGAAAATATAAAAACAACGAGGTAACTAATGATAAAAGTAAGAACAAACGGTATTGCAATGCGTTGAAACAAGGCCTAGGGTTCATACTTTCACTAGTGCAAGTTCCCACAACAATAATAACATAATTGGATCACATAACTATCCCTCAACATGCAACAAAGAGTCACTCCAAAGTCACTAATAGCGGAGAACAAACGAAGAGATTATGGTAGGGTACGAAACCACCTCAAAGTTATTCTTTCCAATCAATCCATTGGGCTATTCCTATAAGTGTCACAAACAACCCTAGAGTTCGTACTAGAATAACACCTTAAGACACAAATCAACCAAAACCCTAATGTCACCTAGATACTCCAATGTCACCTCAAGTATCCGTGGGTATGATTATACGATATGCATCACACAATCTTAGATTCATCTATTCAACCAACACATAGAACCTCAAAGAGTGCCCCAAAGTTTCTACCGGAGAATCACGTCAAAAACGTGTGCCAACCCCTATGCATAGGTTCATGGGCGGAACCCGCAAGTTGATCACCAAAACATACATCAAGTGAATCACGTGATATCCCATTGTCACCACAGATACGCACGGTAAGACATACATCAAGTGTTCTCAAATGCTTAAAGACTCAATCCGATAAGATAACTTCGAAGGGGAAACTCAATCTATTACAAGAGAGTAGAGGGGGAGAAGAAACATAAGATCCAACTATAATAGCAAAGCTCGCGATACATCAAGGTCGTGCCAAATCAAGAACACGAGGGAGAGAGAGAGATCAAACACATAGCTACTGGTACATACCCTCAGCCCCGAGGGAGAACTACTCCCTCCTTGTCATGGAGAGCACCGGGATGATGAAGATGGCCACCAGAGAGGGATTGCCCCCTCCGGCAGGGTGCCGGAACGGGTCTAGATTGGCTTTCGGTGGCTACGGAGGCTTCTGGCGGCGGAACTCCCGATCTATTGTGCTCCCCGATAGTTTTAGGGTATATGGATATATATAGGCGAAGGAAATACATCAGGGGAGCCACGAGGGGCCCACAAGGGTGGAGGGCGCGCCCAGGGCCCACCCCCTGGGCACGCCCTCCTGCCTCGTGGCTTCCTCGTTGATCCCCTAGCGTGCACTCCAAGTCTCCTGTATTGCTTTCTTTCCAAAAATAACTTTTCCGAAGGTTTCATTCCGTTTGGACTCCGTTTGATATTCCTTTTCTGCGATACTCTAAAGTAAGGAAAAAATAGAAACTGGCACTGGGCTCTAGGTTAATAGGTTAGTCCCAAAAATCATATAAAATAGCATATAAATGCATATAAAACATCCAAGGTTGATAATATAATAGCATGGAACAATAAAAAAATATAGATATGTTGGAGACGTATCAGGCAGCCTCACACGGTGTTGGTGCTCACGGCGGTGCATGAGCGGTACGCCGGAGCTTGGTCGGGGCACGACCTGCACGCGATGGTCCTCGGGACGACACGCATAAGCGCGTGACGCATGCGTAAGGCAGAGCTGTGCCTAGGGGAGTGCGGGGCGAGGCGCTTGGTAGAGGAAGGCAGGCGTTGTGCAGGAAGCGCACGAGGGCGCATCGACGTGAGGGAGCACGCTCGAGGGTGCGTCGGGTGCGGCGAGCGCACCGCCAGATCGAGGCAAGGCATGGGCAGATCGCATCTAGGACGAGTGGACGCGTAAGCAGCGGGGTCCGAGCGTGGCGGAGGTCGATCTGCAGCGGTACACATGGGGGAAGGCAGGGCGAAGGGGAGGCTCACATCGAGCGTGTAGGGGGCCCATGGGAGCCGGAGGGACCCTACCAGCGAGGTCCTGCGGCCGGACGGGCCGACAGGCGCGAGGGTGAAGCATAGGTGTGGAGGAAGAGGAGCCGCGAGGAGGAGGCCGTCGGGGAGGAGATGAGGAGACGTTCGGCGAGGTGACGGCGGAGACGGCGAACGGTGGCGTCAGAGGTGGGTGACGGGGCGACGGGGTCGAGGCGGCGAGGGGGCTCCAATGAGGTGGTGCGCTGTGAGCGACGACGATGGCATCCACGGGAGGCACGACAAGGTGCGCTCGGGATTGGGCCCCGATTGCCCTGATCCGATCTGGATCGAGGAAGGGAGGCAGAGGAGGAGTGGGACGAGGGGGAGGGAGTGGGGGCGAC
>NC_041392.1:588580674-588681379 GCF_002162155.2 Triticum dicoccoides | reverse complement strand
GGTTGTCTTTTATTTTTCTTTGTTATCTTTTTGTTTGTTTCTTTTTATTTAATTTTTTGTTTCTATTTAGTTACACGTTATTTTTTACTAAAATATGACAATAGCCCCTAAAATAATGTTCCAGAATAACCCATTGCATGAAAAGTTTTACTCCGAATTAAAATAGTTTAGCAATTTATAAAATACCAAAGGCATTTATATAATTGTTTTTGCTACAATTTAAATCATTTTAGAGTATTTAAACATTTTATAAAAGTGTGGTTTCTCCGCCGTAATTACCTATGCATTATTTGGCTCACTCCGAACATTTTAGTTTTAATATTTTAAAACTTTTATTGTTTGCCTTTAATTAAAATTTGTATTTGAATCATTTTGAACTAACATGAGTTTATTAGCATAAATCAAGGTGACGTGGCATCATTAGTAGAGGGTTATTGTAGCTTAATTATTCGGGCGTCACAGTTTTGCTGCGCATTTGAAGCTGCCTACCTTCAAGGGGGTGCAATATAAGAGGTGGAGCACGAGAGAAGTTTACTGGTTTCAAACCATGTAGTGCTATGCTGCCACTAAGGGCAAGCCCGAGGGTGATCTTAATCCTGCACAGCAGGAAGCTTTTGAGAAGATCGACACCTTCTTCAAGGGCGGCCTTCTGAGTGTTCTTGATGACTCCATTGTGGATTTGTATATGTTGTTTGACAATGGCAAGGACATGTGGCCCGCACTGGAGGCCAAGTTTAAAGCCTCGGACGCCAGCAGCGAGTTGTGCATCATGGAGCAATTCTAGACTACAAGATGACTGATGAGCATTTTGTTGTTCAGCAAGCTCATGAGATATAGTCGCTCACAAAGGAACTTGAGTAATTCAAGTGTGTGTTGCCGGAGGCAACATTGCCAAGCTTCCACCTTCGTGCAACAATTTTGCTACCTCCTCGAAACACAAGAGACAAGAGTTTTCCGTTTCAGATCTCACCGGTACTCTTGATGTTGAAGAGAAGGCAAGAGCAAAAGACACACGTGATCAAGTTGCTAAGGGAGCTTCTAGTGCCCACATGGTACAGAAGAATAACTTCCAGCCTAACAAATTCATAAACAACAAGAACAAATCTCAGGGCAAAGGCAAGTTTGATGCAAAGAACAAGCCATCACATTCTACCAACTTCAGGAAGAATTCTCATAAGAAGGGGAAGGGACTATGCCTGCAGTGATCCTAATCACTAGGCTCCGAGATGTCCTAACCGCTTTGAGGAGCGGAAACTTGAGAAGAGCGGCAAGTCCGCTAATATTGTCATCGGTGATACTCATATGAAGGAATCTGGGTATGGTATTTTTCCTACCATCCTTTCGGTATGTTATTCTCCTGGTTGGCTAATTGACACCGATGCCAATGTACATGTTTGTGATGATGCCTCCATGTTTTCTTCTTATCAGGTCACAGGGACTTCTCCCGTGCTAATGGGGAACAGGTCACATGCCATTGTTCGAGGTGTCGGTACGGTCAATTTGAAGTTTACTTCGGGGAAGATCGTGCGCCTGAAGAACGTTGATTATGTGCCCATCCGTCAATAAAATCTCGTTAGCGGTTCCCGTTTATGTCGAGATGGTTTTAAGTTGGTTTTTGAGTCCAATAAAGTTGTAATTTCTAAGTATGGACAATTTGTTGGAAAAGGCTATGAGTGCGGAGGCTTGTTCCTCCTATCTTTGTCAGATGTTTGCACTAAAGTTATTAATAATGTTTGCCACGATAATGAGTCCAATATTTGGCATTCACGAATCTGTCATATTAACTTTGGTTGCATGACACGGCTAGCCAATATGAGTTTAATTATGAAATTCACTATTGTCAAGGGCTCCAAGTGCCAAGTATGTGTGCAAGCTAAACAACCTCGCAAGTCCCATCAGACTGTAGAGGCAAGAGACTTAGCGCCACTAGAGCTTATATATTCCGATCTTTGTGAAATGAATGGCTTACCGACAAAAGGTGGAAATAAATACTTCATTATGTTGATTGATGACTCCACTAGATATTGTTATGTGTATCTTCTGAAATCAAAAGATGAGGCTTTAAATTTCTTCAAAAACTATAAAGTTGAAGCAGAGAACCAACTTGATTGAAAAATTAAACGGCTTAGGTCTGATTGTGGTGAAGAGTATTTTTCCAATTGGTTTGATTTGTTTTGTGCAGAACATGTTATAATGCATGAGAGGACACCTTCCTACTCACCTCAGTCAAATGGGGTGGACGAAAGAAAGAACTGAACTCTAACTGATTTGGTTAATGCCATGTTAGACACATCGGGTCTCTCCAAGGCATGGTGGGGGAGGCGCTAATGACTGCGTGTCATGTCCTAAACCGAGACCCTACAAAGTATAAGACCATGACTCCATTTGAGGAATGGGAAAGGAAAAGGTTGAAACTCTCTTACCTACATACTTGGGTTGTTTGGCGAAAGTCAATATACCAATTTCCAAGAAGAGCAAGCTTGGATCAAAAAATGTGGATTGTGTTCTTCTGGGCTATGCTTTTCATAGCATTGGCTATAGATTTATGATAATAAAATCTGAGGTTTCCGACATGCATGTTGGTACAATTATGGAGTCGAATGATGCGACTTTCTTTGATGACATATTTCCCATGAAGGATATGTCAAGTTCATCAACCAAGAGATACCTACTCTATCTAGTCAGGAATTAGCTGTAATTCCCGAACCCACCATTGCAATGGAACACATTGAGAATCATGTGGAGAATGACAATGAAACTCCTGTAAGGAGTAAGAGACAGAGGACTGCAAAGTCCTTTGGTGATGATTTCATTGTGTACCTCGTGGATGACACACCCAAGACTATTTCAGAAGCCTATGCATCTTCTGATGCTGACTACCAGAAGGAAGCTGTCTGCAGCGGGATGGATTCCATCTTAGCTAATGGAACCTGGGAAATCATTGATCGTCTTTATGGGTGCAAACTTGTAGGATGTAAGTGGGTGTTCAAGAAAAAGCTTAGACCTGATGGAAAGTAGAAGGCACGACTTGTGGCCAAGGGTTATACCCACAAAGAAGGAGAAGACTTCTTTGATACTTACTCACCTATGGCTAGACTGACCACTATTCGGCTGCTACTATCACTGGCTGCCTCACATGGTCTTCTCGCTCATCAAATGGACGTTAAGACGGCTTTCCTCAATGGAGAGTTGAATGAGGAAATTTACATGGATCAACCAGATGGTTTTGTAATACCTGGTCAGGAAGGAAAGGTGTGCAACTTATTAATGTCTTTATATGTCCTTAAACAAGCTCCTAAGGAGTGGCATGAGAAGTTCGAAAGAACATTAACTGATGCAGGCTTTGTTGTAAACGAAGGTGACAAGTGTGTGTACTATCGCCATGGTGGGGGCGAAGGAGTTATTCTTTGTCTGTATGTCAATGACATACTGATCTTTGGAACCAAACTTGATTTAATCAAGGAGGTTAAGGATTTCCTATCTCATTGCTTTGAGATGAAGGATCTAGGAGTAGCTGATGTTATTATGAAGATCAAGCGGTTGAGGGATGAAAATGGTGGGATTACACTGCTTCAATCTCACTATCTAGAATAGGTCTTGAGTTGTTTTGGGTGTAGCGACTGCAAGCCCACTCCAACTCCATATGATGCTAGTGTGTTGCTTCGAAAAAATCGATGAATTGCTAGAGATCAACTGAGGTATTCTCAGATTATTGGCTCACTTATGTATTTGGCGAGTGCCACGACGCCTGAAATCTCGTTTGCTATGAGCAAACTGAGCCAGTCTGTGTCAAAACCGGGAGATGATCATTGTCATGCTCTTGAGGGAGTTGTGCGCTATTTGAAAGGCACAACTAGCTATGAGATTCACTACACCGGGTATCCGAGGGTACTGGAGGGCTATAGTGACTCAAACTGGATATCTGATGCTGATGAGATTAAGGCCACAAGTGGTTATATTTTTACACTTGGTGGTGGCGCTGTTTCCTGGAAGTCTTGCAAGCAGACCATTTTAACGAGGTCAACCATGGAAGCAGAACTAACAACATTAGACACTGCCACTGTTGAAGTAGAGTGGCTTCGTCAGCTCTTAATGGACTTACCTATGGTTGAAAAACCAACCCACTTATCCTGATGAACTACGGTAATCAAACCGTGATCATCTAGATAAACAGTTCTAAGGATAATATGAAGTCCTCAAGGCATGTGAAGAGGAGATTAAAATCTGTCAGAAAATTGAAGAACTCCGGAGTAATTACGTTGGATTATATCCAAACATCTAGAAACTTGGCAGATCCCTTCACAAAGGGTTTATCCCGTAGCGTGATAGATTTTCCATCGACGGAGATGGGTTTGATGTTGGGGAATGCAATATTTCAAAAAATTTACCTACGATCATGCAAGATCTATCTAGGAGATGCATAGCAACGAGAGGGGAGAGTGTGTCTATGTACCCTCGTAGACCGAAAGCGGAAGCGTTTAGTAACGCGGTTGATGTAGTCGAACGTCTTCACGATCCAGCCGATCCAAGTACCAAACGCACGGCACCTCCGCGATCAGCACACATTCAGCTCGGTGATGTCCCTCGTACTCTTGATCCAGCTGAGGCCAAGGGTGAGTTCCGTCAGCACGAGGGCGTGTTGACGGTGATGATGAAGTTACGGACGCAGGGCTTCGCCTAAGCACTACAACGATATGACCGAGGTGTATATCTGTGGAGGGGGGCACCGCACACGGCTAAAAGATCAACTTGTGTGTCTATGGGGTGCCCCCTCCTACATATATAAAGGGGGGAGGGAGGAGGAGGCCAGCCAAGGGTGGCACACCTAAGGGGGGTGGAGTCCTACTCCAAGTAGGATTCGACCCCCCTTTTCTACTTCCACAAGGGGAAGGGGGGAAGGAATAGGAGGGGCCAGCCCCCTAGCTCTAGTCCAATTCGGTTTGGGCTAGGGGGGGCGCCACCTCTTGGCCTGCCTCCTCTCTTCCATCACTAGGCCCATGAGGCCCAATAACTTCCCGGAGGGGGTTCCGGTAATCCCCGGTACTCCAAAATTCATCTGAAACGACCCAAACCATTCCGGCGTCTGAATGTAACCTTCCAATATATGAATCTTTATGTCTCGACCATTTCGAGACTCCTCGTCATGTCCGTGATCTCGTCTGGGACTCCGAACAAACTTCGGTACTTCAAATCACATAACTCATAATACAAATCATCATCGAATGTTAAGCGTGCGGACCCTACGGGTTCGAGAACTATGTATACATGACCGAGACACATCTCCGGTCAATAACCAATAGCGGAACCTGGATGCTCATATTGGTCCCTACATATTCTAGGAAGATCTTTATCGGTCAAACCGCATAACAACATACGTTGTTCCCTTTGTCATCGGTATGTTACTTGCCCGAGATTTGATCATCGGTATCATCATACCTATTTCAATATTGTTACCGGCAAGTCTCTTTACTCGTTCCATAATGCATCATCCCATAACTAACTCATTAGTCACATTGCTTGCAAGGTTTATAGTGATGTGCATTACCGAGAGGGCCTAGAGATACCTCTCCGACAATCGGAGTGACAAATTTTAATCTCGATCTATGCCAACTCAACAAACACCATCGGAGACACCTGTAGAGCATCTTTATAATCACCCAGTTATGTTATGACATTTGATAGCACACTAAGTGTTCCTCCGGTATTCGGGAGTTGCATAATCTCATAGTCATAGGAACATGTATAAGTCATGAAGAAAGCAATAGCAATAAACTAAACGATCATAGTGCTAAGCTAACGGATGGGTCTTGTCCACCACATCATTCTCTAATGACGTGATCTCGTTCATCAAATGACAACACATGTCTATGGATAGGAAACTTAACCATCTTTGATTTACGAGCTAGTCAAGTAGAGGCATACTAGGGACACTCTATTTGTCTATGTATTCACACATGTACTAAGTTTCCGGTTAATACAATTCTAGCATGAATAATAAACATTTATCATGATATAAGGAAATATAAATAACAACTTTATTGTTGCCTCTAGGGCATATTTCTTCCAGTCTCCCACTTGCACTAGAGTCAATAATCTAGATTACACACTAATGATTCTAACACCCATGGTGTCTTGGTTGTGATCATGTTTTTCTCGTGAGAGAGGCTTAGTCAATGGGTCTGCAACATTCAGATCCATATGTATCTTGCAAATCTCTATGTCTCCCTCCTTGACTTGATTGCAGATGGAATTGAAGCGTCTTTTGATGTGCTTGGTTCTCTTGTTGAAATCTGGATTCCTTTGCCAAGGCAATTGCACCAGTATTGTCACAAAATATTTTCATTGGACCCAATGCACTAGGTATTACACCTAGATTGGATATGAACTCCTTCATCCAGACTCCTTCATTTGCTGCTTCCGAAGCAGCTATGTACTCCGCTTCACACATAGATCCCGCCACGACGCTCAACTTAGAACTGCACCAACTGACAGCTCCACCATTCAATAAAAATATGTATCCGGTTTGTGACTTAGAGTCATCTGGATTAGTGTCAAAGCTTGCATCAATGTAACCGTTTATGACGAGCTCTTTTTAACCTCCATAAATGAGAAACATATCCTTAGTCCTTTTCAGGTATTTCAGGATGTTCTTGACCATTGTCCAGTGATCCACTCCTGGATTACTTTGGTACCTCCCTGCTAAACTAATAGCAAGGCACACATCAGGCCTGGTACACAACATTGCATACATGATAAAACCTATGGCTGAAGCATAGGGAATGACTTTCATTTTCTCTCTATCTTATGCAGTGGTCGGGCATTGAGTCTGACTCAACTTCACACCATGTAACACAGGCAAGAACCCTTTCTTTGCTTGATCCATTTTGAACTTCTTCAAAACTTTATCAAGGTATGTGCTTTGTGAAAGTCCAATTAAGCATCTTGATCTATCTCTATAGATCTTGATGCCCAATATATAAGCAGCTTTACCGAGGTCTTTCATTGAAAAATTCTTATTCAAGTATCCTTCTACCCTATTCAGAAATTCAGTATCATTTCCAATCAATAATATGTCATCCACATATAATATTAGAAATGCTACAGAGCTCCCACTCACTTTCTTGTAAATACAGGCTTCTCCAAAAGTCTGTATAAAACCATATGCTTTGATCACACTATCAAAGCATATATTCCAACTCCAAGATGCTTGCACCAGTCCATAAATGGATTGCTGGAGCTTGCACACTTTGTTAGCACCTTTTGGATTGACAAAACCTTCCAGTTGCATCATATACAACTCTTCGTTAAGATATCCATTAAGGAATGCAGTTTTGACATCCATTTGCCAAATTTCATAATCATAAAATGCGGCAATTGCTAACATGATTCGGATGGACTTAAGCATCGCTACCGGTGAGAAGGTCTCATCGTAGTCAACTCCTTGAACTTGTCGAAAACCTTTCGCAACAAGTCGAGCTTTGTAGACAGTAACATTACTGTCAGTGTCAGTCTTCTTCTTGAAGATCCATTTATTCTCTATGGCTTGCCGATCATTGGGCAAGTCAACCAAAGTCCACACTTTGTTCTCATACATGGATCCCATCTCAAATTTCATGGCCTCAAGCCATTTTGCGGAATCTGGGCTCATCATCACTTCTTCATAGTTCGTAGGTTCTTCATGGTCAAGTAACATGACCTCCAGAACAGGATTACCGTACCACTCTGGTGCGGATCTTACTCTGGTTGACCTACGAGGTTCAGTAGTAACTTGATCAGAAATTTCATGATCATCATCATTAGCTTCCTCACTAATTGGTGTAGGAATCACTGGAACTGATTTCTATGATGAACTACTTTCCAATAAGGGAGAAGGTACAATTACCTCATCAAGTTCTACTTTCCTCCCACTCACTTCTTTCAGAGAAACTCCTTCTCCAGAAATGATCCATTCTTAGCAACGAATATCTTGCCTTCGGATCTGTGATAGAAGGTGTACTCAATAGTCTCCTTTGGGTATACTATGAAGACACATTTCTCCGATTTGGGTTCGAGCTTATCAGGTTGAAGATTTTTCACATAATGTTGTGGATATGTCACGACAGATGTCCTAGTGTGAGAACTTAGTCGAGAGGCCAACGCATCTATGTGGTAGCTTGAACGGGGTCGAGTGGGACGAGAGACGTGAGGTTTTTACCCAGGTTCGGCCCCTCACGGTGGAGGTAAAAACCTACATCCTGCTTCATTGATATTGACGATGATGATCACGATTACAAGGGTGATCTATCTCGAGAGCTATTGACTTGTCTGTCTATACCTAACTTGTGAAACTTGTCCCTCTTGGGGAGCCCTGCCCCTTCTTATATAAGTTGAAGGGGCGGGTTACATGACTAGTCCTAATAGGATTAGGATTACTCTATTACAAGTGGAGTCCTATTATTGCTTCCTTTGTAAGGGAATATTCCCTATGCCTTTTCTCTTAAGCCGGCATAACATAAAGTGAGCCGGCCTTCCATGAACCGCCTTCTGGGCCACCGGGTCTTGTCGCTCCTCTGACCCGCTTACCGGGTCACCCATGAGTCGCCAGGCTCGGGTGGGTCACTTAGTGAGTCGTCCAATCAGGGTGGGTCATTAGTGAGTCGTCCAATCAGGGAGGGTCATTAGTGAGTCACCAAGTCTGGCCGGGTTATACTTTCGGTCGGGTTACACCACGGGGTATATCCTCGAAACATAAGCATTGCAGTCCCAAACTTTAAGAAACGACAACTTGGGTTTCTTGCCAAACCACAGTTCATATGGTGTTGTCTCAACGAATTTTGATGGTGCCCTATTTAACGTGAATGCAGCCGTCTCTAAAGCATAACCCCAAAACGATAGCGGTAAATTAGTAAGAGACATCATAGATTGCACCATATCTAATAAAGTGCGGTTACGACGTTCGGACACACCATTACGCTGTGGTGTTCTAGGTGGCGTGAGTTGCGAAACTATTCCGCATTGTTTCAAATGAAGACCAAACTCATAACTCAAATATTCACCTCCACGATCAGATCTAGAAACTTAATTTTCTTGTTACGATGATTTTCCACTTCACTCTAAAATTCTTTGAACTTTTCAAATGTTTCAGACTTATGTTTCATCAAGTAGATATACCCATATCTGCTCAAATCATCTGTGAAGGTAAGAAAATAACGATACCCACCGCAAGCATCAACACTCATCGGACCGCATACATCAGTATGTATTATTTCTAATAAGTCTGTTGCTCGCTCCATTGTTCCGGAGAACGGAGTTTTAGTCATCTTGCCCATGAGGCATGGTTCGCAAGCATCAAGTGTTTCATAATCAAGTGATTCCAAAAGCCTAGCATGGAGTTTCTTCACGCGCTTTACACCAATATGACCTAAACGGCAGTGCCACAAATAAGTTGCACTATCATTATTAAACTTATATCTTTTGGCTTCAATACTATGAATATGTGTATCACCACTATCGAGATTCAATAAAAATAGACCACTCATCAAGAGTGCATGACCATAAAAGATATTACTCATATAAATAGAACAACCATTATTCTCTGATTTAAATGAATAACCGTCTCACATCAAACAAGATCCAGATATAATGTTCATGCTTAATGCTGGCACCAAATAACAATTATTTAGGTGTAAAACTAATCCCGAAGGTAGATGTAGAGGTAGCGTGCCGACCGCAATCACATCGACTTTGGAACCATTTCCCACGTGCATCGTCACCTTGTCCTTAGCCAATCTTCGCTTAATCCGTAGCCCCTGTTTCGAGTTGCAAATATGAGCAACAGAACTAGTATCAAATACCCAGGCGCTACTGCGAGCATTAGTAAGGTACACATCAATAATATGTATATCAAATATACCTTTCACTTTGCCATCCTTCTTATCCGCCAAATACTTGGAGCAGTTCCGCTTCCAGTGACTAGTCCCTTTGTAGTAGAAGCACTCAGTCTCAGGCTTAGGTCCAGACTTGGGCTTCTTCACTTGAGCAGCAACTTCTTCCCTTTGCCATTCTTCTTAAAGTTCCCCTTCTTCCCTTTGCCCTTCTTCTTGAAACTAGTGGTCTTGTTGACCATCAACACTTGATGCTCCTTCTTGATTTCTGATATGTCTCCAACGTATCTATAATTTCTGATTGTTCCATGTTGTTTTATTATCAATCTTGGATGTTTTATAATCATTTTATATAATTTTTTGGTACTAACCTATTGACATAGTGCCAAGTGCCAGTTGATGTTTTTTCCATGTTTTTTTACATCACAGAAAATCAATACCAAACGGAGTCCAAATGCCACGAAACTTTATGAAGATTTTTTATGGGCCAGAAGGAAAGCAATGGGCCCTGGTTGCACCCAGGGGGGGTGCCCCGAGGGGGGCACAACCCACCAGGGCGCGCTAGGAGGCCCAGGCGCGCCCTAGTGGGTTGTGCCCACCTCGGGTGCCCCCTGGACCGCCTCTTTGCTCTATAAATACCCCAAAAATACCAGAAACCTATGGGAGTCAACGAAATATTCATCCAGCCGCCGCAGAGTCCAGAACCACCAGATCCAATCTAGACACCATCATGGAGGGGTTCACCACTTCCATTGGTGCCTTTCCGATGATGCGTGAGTAGTTCTTTGTAGACCTTCGGGTCCATAGTTAGTACCTAGATGGCTTCATCTCTCTCTCTCTCTCTCTCTCTCTCTCTCTTGATTCTCAATAGAATGGTCTCTTGGAGATTGATACGTCTCCAACGTATCTATAATTTTTGATTGTTCCATGCTATTATATTATCAACCTTGGATGTTTTATATGCATTTATATGCTATTTTATATGATTTTTTGGAACTAACCTATTAACCTAGAGCCCAGTGCCAGTTTCTGTTTTTTCCTTGTTTTAGAGTATCGCGGAAAAGGAAAATCAAACGGAGTCCAGTTGACCTAAAACTTCACGGAACCTATTTTTGGACCAGAAGAAGCCCACGGAGTATCGGAGTTGGACCAGGAGAGTCCCGGGCTGCCCACGAGGGTGGGGGGCGCCTCCTGCCTCGTGGACAGCCCGGAGGTCCACCGACGTACTTCTTCCTCCCATATATACCCATATACCCTAAAAACTTCGGAGAGCACAATAGATTGGGAGTTCCGCCGCCAGAAGCCTCTGTAGCCACCGAAAACCAATGTAGACCCGTTCCGGCACCCTGCCAGAGGGGGGAATCCCTCTCCGGTGGCCATCTTCATCATCCCAGTGCTCTCCATGACGAGGAGGGAGTAGTTCTCCCTCGGGGCTGAGGGTATGTACCAGTAGCTATGTGTTTGATCTCTCCCTCTCTCTCTCTCTCGTGTTCTTGAGGTGACACAATCTTGATTTATCGCGAGCTTTCCTATTATATTTGGATCCTATGATGTTTCTCCCCCTCTACTCTCTTGTGATGAATTGAGTTTTCCCTTTGAAGTTATCTTATCGGATTGAGTCTTTAAGGATTTGAGAACACTTGATGTATGTCTTGCGTGGGATACCCGTGGTGACAATGGGGTATTCTATTGATTCACTTGATGTATGTTTTGGTGATCAACTTGCGGGTTCCGCCCGTGAACCTATGCATAGGGGTTGGCACACGTTTTCGTCTTGACTCTCCGGTAGAAACTTTGGGGCACTCTTTGAGGTTCTATGTGTTGGTTGAATAGATGAATATGAGATTGTGTGATGCATATCATATAATCATACCCACGGATAGTACGAACTCTAGGGCTGTTTGTGACACTTATAGGAATAGACCAACGGATTGATTGGAAAGAATAACTTTGAGGTGGTTTCATACCCTACCATAATCTCTTCGTTTGTTCTCCGCTATTAGTGACTTTGGAGTGACTCTTTGTTGCATGTTGAGGGGTAGTTATGTGATCCAATTATGTTATTATTGTTGAGAGACCTTGCACTAGCGGAAGTATGAACCCTAGGCCTTGTTTCCTAGCATTGCAATACCGTTTACGCTCACTTTTATCATAAGTTACCTTGCTGTTTTTATATTTTCAGATTACAAAAACTATTATCTACTATCCATATTGCACTTGTATCACCATCTCTTCGCCGAACTAGTGCACCTATACAATGTAACATCCCAAATTTTCAATTTGGAATGTTATACATTAGATCATCATTGCATATCATATTTTATTTGCATTTTCATTGATCCTAGAAAAATTCTACGCAACTCAAGGACCCTCGGAGAGAGTTGGGGATTTCGTTATTTTCATATTTGAGTTTTCTCAAATTTTGAAAATAGGATCATTTGATTTTATTTATTTTATCTTCAATTATTTCTCTTACAAAAATATGAGAGAGGGAATAAAATGACTTTCCCAAAATAAAGAAAGAGTGAGGATTTAATAATAAAATCAAATATGAATTTATTTTGGTTTTATTTGCTATTTTATTTGAATTTAGGAAAAATATGTGTTTTTAAAAATTGCATTTAGGCCCCAAATAAATGTTCATCTTGTGCGGCTTGATTTTAGAAGCCGGGGAAAATCTATTTCGGGATTTTTGGAGTCCGTTTAGTATTCCCTTTGTTTTTTTCTGAATGTAACTATTTAAAAAAAATGCGAACTGACCTAACGGGCCGTGTCCGACCCGGACACCTGGCCCGGGCGGCCTTATAAGCCGAGGGAGGAGCCCAGCCGAGACCCCAAACCCTAGCCGTCCCGCCCCGCCGCCTTTGCCGCCGTCGCCGCCTCTGCCGCCGCCGCTACCGCCGCATCGCGCCGCCGCCGCACCCCACCGCCGCCGCTACCGCCGCATCGCGCCGCCGCCGCACCCCGCCGCCGCCGCCCTGCGCCGCCGTCCTCCGGAGCCATGGCGCCGCCTCGCTGGAGGTTGACCCCGCCCGCCGCCGGTTTTGCTCGAGAAACCATTCGGTTTTTCGTTTGGTTTTTTTCGTTTCGTTTTTTAATAGATCGGTTTTTCCGGTTTATTTATTTAGCGAGCGTTTGCTCATTAGTTCGTTTTAACGAACGCGTTCATTGGTTAGATCTAGATAACAAACGTTCGTTCGTTAATCTGTTCGTTGTTTTTCTTTTTCTCGGATTAAATTTGCGATTTTTCTGATCGCGATTCCTGATCCGATTTTCGTTCTAGTATAACTTTTCGCTCGTTTATCGGAATCAGGCGATTCAAGCGCCTAAAGTTTCATATCGAAATCCTCTTTCCGTTTAACCAACTCAAACAAGTTTTTGCCACTGTAAAAATTGCCCTAGATCCGGAATAGTAAATGAAGCTTGTTTCTTTTGCCGTTTGTCTTTCGTTGCTTCGTTCGATTTGATTCTTTTTGCCAACCGGAGTTCTTAAGTTAAACTTTCTGGTTAGATCTCTAATTTGAGTTTTACCTGTGCATTAGTTGAATACTTATTGTATGCTTGTTTTTTTGCGATAGAGTACCCGAAGTGCGCCGCTTGCTACTTTGAATCGCTAGGTTTTGCGGATCATCAGCAAGGCAAGTAACACTTTGATCATACCTCCTACTACCCATTTTTTATTGCATTACATCAATCCTAATACATTGCATGATTAGGATCTAATTAAATTGTGGGTTCTAGGAAGTGGTTGAGGTAGTACCTATTACCTGTTTATTATCAAACCTTTGGGAGTTACTTCTACGTTTGCTTATTATGCCATGCTATGCTAGTAGACATGGATTGGGTGAGTGTATCCATGACAGATGTGAGATTGTTAAATTAATGGTTTCTCTAAGGTGGAAACTTAAATACACATCTGGGTGGATTAAGGCACCTGGGTATTCCAGCGATTGCCTGTTTTTCTTTTGGACCGCCACCCAGGCTCAAAGGGATCATGAGATTATTCATGCTAGAAACTTCCGTGTGCAGCCACAAGCTACTATGGGCTCTAGCATAGTTGATTAAGTCATGCGAACTCTTAAAGTGGTAGACTAGTAGATGTAGGGGAAAGTAGGTGTAACGGTCTACCCGATTGTAAGGTGCTAGCGCTGCTGAAAGACTATGTCTCGGTCATCCGTTTCTCAAACATCATGTAGTGCGAGAATCCCAACGGAGGAGATCGAGCATATGGACTGAGGAATGTGAGGCCAGTTTCCAGGAGTTGAAGAAATGTTTGGTTACATCACCTGTGTTGATTTTTTCAGATCAGACCAAGGATTATGAGGTGTATTGCGACGCTTCACGTCGAGGACTTGGAGCAGTGCTTATGCAAGAAGGAAGAGTTGTTTCATATGCCTCACAACAGCTTAAGCCTCATGAGTTGAATTATGCTACGCATGATTTGGAGTTAGCAGCCGTAGTGTATGCATTGAAAACCAGGAGACACTTTCTCATTGGAAATCATTGTGAGGTGTACACGGATCACAAGAGTTTGAAGTATATTTTCACGCAGAAGGAATTGAACCTCAGACAAAGGAGATGGTTGGAGCTCATCAAGGATTATGACATGAGATTGCATTACCACCCCGGAAAGGCTAACGTAGTAGCTGACGCGTTGAGTCGTAAAAGCCATGTCAACACCCTAATGACGGAAGATTTACCAAGGGAGTTAGCCGAAAATCTCCGTGAGCTATGTTTGGCGATAGTCCCGAGAGGCTATGTAGCAGCATTGGAGATTCAGTCTACTTTGATGGATAAGATCAGAGAAGCCCAGAAGACTGACAAGGAGATTGCTTCTATCAAGGAGAAAATAAGCAAGGGAAAAGCTAAAGGATTTCGTGAGGATGAGCACGATACCTTATGGTTTGAAGACCGCATTTATGTGCCTAATGATTCGGAGATCAGGAAGTTAATTCTACAAGAGGCCCATGATTTACCATATTTGATTCACCCAGGAAATACCAAGATGTATTTGGATTTGAAGGATATTTTCTGGTGGACCGGAATGAAGAAGGATATTGCAGAGTATGTAGCAGTTTGTGATGTATGTCAGAGAGTGAAGGCAGAGCATCAGAAGCCAGCAGGATTGCTACAGCCATTGCCGATACCTGAATGGAAGTGGGATAAGTTAGGCATGGATTTTATCACCGGATTGCCCAGAACTCGTTCAGGCTATGAGTCGATATGGGTTGTAATCGATTGTTTGAGAAAGGTAGCTCATTTCATTACAGTGAAGACTACCTATACCAGTGCAAAGTTGGCAAAGATATACATGACCAGAATCGTATGTCTGCATGGAGTTCCAAGAGAGCATTGTATCAGATAAAGGAACCCAATTTACCTCAAAGTTCTGGAATCAGTTGCATGAAACTTTGGGTACCAGGCTAGAGTTCAGTACAGCTTTCCATCCGTAGATAGATGGATAGATCGAGAGAGTCAATCAGATTTTGGAGGATATGCTGAGAGCTTGTGCGCTAGATTACGGATCTAGTTGGGACGAGAATTTGCCATATGCAGAGTTCTCTCACTACAAGAAATATGTCAACTTATGACCTTCTGTCAGTGACCCTCGAAGAATTGGTCATAAATTTATGACCATTTTATACCAATTGGTCAAAAGCTATCTGGGGGGCTCTAAACCCTAAACCATAACGACCATTTTGGTCAAAAAGGTCATAATTTCATTAGAGGAAATGGTCATAAAGCAAACAACGCTAGTCCGCTGCCTTATTTCTAGTTGTTAACGACCAATATAGATGGTCATAGCCTTGTAAATTGTGGTGGGTTGCTATGACTAGGCGCCACCTCATCAGTTTTGCCTATGTGTCATGTCCATGTGGCAGTTTTTGCCCTAGGTTGTGAAGCAACCTATATTTCTGTCATTCCCAAAATTCCCAAAAAAATCTCATAAATTCTTTGGGTCATATCTTCGTCAAATATGTAAAAACCTTCCTTGCCTAGTTCAAAAATAATTCAAAAATATTCATTTTCCTATTCTGTTCAGAACAACAGTTTGTGAAGGAAGTACCACTTTGGCATGTCCAAATAGTACCCATTTTCTACAGTGCTTTCCTATGCCCAAATAACCATCCTCCAACAAATACCAGCTCAATCCATTCATTATTTTGAGCCGAGCTTCAACATTCGTAGTTATGTCCAGTGTGGTAGTTTGCAAAGCAAGTACCACCTAGGCTCCTCCTTTTGAGCTAAAAATGTTTGAAGACGGTCTTCTTAGTAACGGATCATCCTCAGCCAAAACTCATGCCCATTAGCCATGTACATTTCTCGTACCGCTAATCAAACACTTGGCTGCTAATTAATGTTTGAGCATCGATCGGTCTCCTCGAGAGAATCTTATGTTGTAATTTTCTTCCTAGCACCTACCTAGGGAGTGCCCAACCCACTAGACATGCCTATGCCGCCCAGAACACATGTCAATGCCAGGGTCACGCGGTGACCACGCGGCGGGCATGCGAGTTTACGCGCTCTAGAGTTGGGGCCCTCGGCCACCGCACAAACCTCGACGTATCGCCACCAAAACATGTATTTATGATTAAATAGGTACTTATGTACCTAGAAATGATTTTTGGAAAAAATAAATAGCAAACTATGAGACAGCAGCAGTTCAAATTTGACCCGCTTCCAGCTGAATCGGCGGAAATTTGTCTTTTTCACGAGAGGTGGATCAAAACTTTTACACCCAACAATTTTGTCAATTGTGCATTAAATATGGCCTAGTATTTTAGAAAATGATTTGGTCCAATTTTGCAACAATTATTTGGGAGGTCCTTCACAAAAAAACCTCCTTTTGGGCACTCAAAAAATGGAAAATGGTTTTTTCGTCCAAAGAAAATGAAAACTTCCTTAGGCAACATTGTTTACCATTCCAATATGCACCCTTGTGCACAATATGAGATCATTTGAACAAACTGTGCCATGAATGTGGCCATAAGATTTATCATTTGGCTTGAAAGCCATCGATCTCCACACGTGATAGCTCGTTTCGGAGAACACTTTTTAAAAATAATTGTCGTATTACAAGTTTGTTATTTTTCTTGGGAACTTGGCCACATATAATTACACAATGCAAAGGTTTCCCAATTTTTTGATTTTTTTGAATTTTTTTATGCCCGTTTCAAAATGCGGTCAAAACGGCGGGAATGACCGTTCCTAGCTAGTGGTTGAATCTTGGAATTTTTTTGGTGTTTCTCTGATTAAATAGGTACTTATGTACCTAGAAATGATTTTTGTAAAAAATAAATAGCAAACTATGATGCAGCTGCAGTTCAATTTTGACCCGCTTCCAGCTGAATCGGCGGAAATTTGTCTTTTTCACGAGAGGTGGATCAAAACTTTTTACACCCAACCATTTTGTCAATTGTGCATTAAATATGGCCTAGTATTTTAGAAAAATGATTTGGTACAATTTTGCAACAATTATTTGGGAGGTCCTTCACAAAAAAACCTCCTTTTGGGCACTCAAAAAATGGAAAATGGTTTTTTCGTCCAAAGAAAATGAAAACTTCCTTAGGCAACATTGTTTACCATTCCAATATGCACCCTTGTGCACAATATGAGATCATTTGAACAAACTATGCCATGAATGTGGCCATAAGATTGATCATTTGGCTTGAAAGCCATTGATCTCCACACGTGATAACTCGTTTCTGAGAACACTTTTTTAAAATAATTGTCGTATTACAAGTTTGTTATTTTTCTTGGTAACTTGGCCACATATAATGACACAATGCAAAGGTTTCCCAATTTTTTGATTTTTTTTGAATTTTTTATGCCCGTTTCAAAATGCGGTCAAAACGGCGGGAATGACCGTTCCTAGCTAGTGGTTGAATCTTGGGATTTTTTTGGTGTTTCTATGATTAAATAGGTACTTATGTACCTAGAAATGATTTTTGTAAAAAATAAATAGCAAACTATGATGCAGCTGTAGTTCAAATTTGACCCGCTTCCAACTGAATCGGCGGAAATTTGTCTTTTTCACGAGAGGTGGAACAAAACTTTTTACACCCAACCATTTTGTCAATTGTGCATTAAATATGGCCTAGTATTTTAGAAAAATGATTTGGTCCAATTTTGCAACAATTATTTGGGAGGTCCTTCACAAAAAAACCTCCTTTTGGGCACTCGAAAAATGGAAAGTGGTTTTTTCGTCCAAAGAAAATGAAAACTTCCTTAGGCAACATTGTTTGCCATTCCAATATGCACCCTTGTGCACAATATGAGATCTTTTGAACAAACTATGCCATGAATGTGGCCATAAGATTGATCATTTGGCTTGAAAGCCATGAATCTTCAGGCATGATAGCTCATTTCCGACAACACTTCTTTAAAATAATTACCGTATTACAAGTTTATTATTTTCCTGGAAACTTGGTCACATATAATGACACAATGCGAAGGTTTTCTAATTTTTTGATTTTTTTGAATTTTTTATGCCTGTTTCAAAATGCGGTCAAAACGGCGGGCTTGACCGTTCCTAGCTAGTTTTTGAATCTTGGAATTTTTTTGGTGTTTCTATGATTAAATAGATACTTATGTACCTAGAATTGATTTTTGGAAAAAATAAAGAGCAAACTACGAGGCAGGTGCAGTTCAAATTTGACCCGCTTCCAGCTGAATTGACGGGAATTTGTCTTTTTTACCAGAGGTGGATCAAAACTTTTGACACCCAACCATTTGGTCAATTGTGCATTAAATATGGCCTAGTAGTTTAGAAAAATGATTTGGTCCAATTTTGCAAAATATTTTTGATAGCTGCCTCACAAACCTCCCTTGTTTTTAACACTAAGAAGAGGAAATTTTAATAGCTCATTTTCGAACCAATCAGGGCGCAACACACGGATCAACCCACTGTATTCGATCTGAGCCGTCCACCTCCTACTGATCCAGCGTCTCTCCCTTCCTCCCTCGACCCCCTCCTTCCCGAGAAACCCTAGGTCAAGCGCTGCCGTCTCCCTCTCCCCGATCTAGATTCGTCTCTGCCTGCTACTCTTCTCCCCCAAATCCAGCCCCGCCGCCGAGCACCTCCGTCCCAACGTCAACGGCTCCGCCCACTACCCATCGCCGGACCCCCCGCGACCTCCGCCCCTACCCCAACACCGGCGACCCCACCATCTGCATCTCCCCTCCCCTTCTCTCCAGCAAAATCCGTCGGAACGACTCGACCCACACAGGCCGCGCCCAGATCCACCATCGCCGCCCCGTCCTCCCTCCCCTGCGCCGCAAAAAGGAAAAACCCTATAATCCACCCACAAAACAGACGAGACTCCCCTGCACCGCCGCCCCAGCCGCTCCTCCCCCATCCCTCCCCGCTGCCCGCTCAAGCCCACCGCCCGCCGGCGCCGACACCGCGACCCACCCCCTTCGGCAAGGTCAGTCCCCCTCCTCCTCCCACACCCCTTCCCGCGAATCGCGAGCTCAGATCGGGCGCCTCGCCACAGGGACGGAGATCTCACGGGTTGTTTCTTTGGTGCCTGGTTCCGCAGATGAACAAGGAGAGGCTCATGAAGATGGCCGGCACCATCCGCATCGGCGGCAAGGGCACTGTGCACCGGTAGGTCCTCTGCCTCGACTGCAAGCCCATCCAGCGCAACGCCGCCTGCTTCTCCCCAGACACCGTCAAGGCGCAGTGCTCCTACGCTGTCAACAGCTACTACCAGCGCAGCGGCCAGAACCCTATCGCCTGCGTCTTCTCCAGCACCGCCGTGGTCTCCTCCACCGACCCAAGTACCCACCTACTCATCCATTCACTCACCGTTTCTTTGCCTGACTGACCCCAATCGCATAGTTCTAGATTTCTAATGATGCCCCTTTTTCTTGCAGGCACCAACGGCTGCAAGTACCCTGCGACCCCAAGGTAATGCACCTCCTTCTGAGTTCACCGTCCTCTCTTTTTTCCTTGAGAGAATAGACAAGGACATCTAAGAACAACTAGTAGATGTAGGAGGATTGTTGACCATTATTTCAGTTTCATCTAAGATGCCATTGCAGCCCAGCTATGGTTGTCATTGCCTTGCCTCATTAGGTTATTGACCAGCAATAATCACAGGATATATTTGGTGGTTGCTGCCATGTGATGGCATCTGCTGTGGGGCGGTGTGTCCGTTACTTGGCTGGGGAAACCTCATGTGCGTGGGGTTCCCCTCTTTTCCCACATCCGGCCGCATCATTTTCTTTAATAATGATGATGGCCTCTAATTTGGACATGCCAGGAACTTCAGACTTAAGAAACAACATATTAGTGCATCTTTACACACTACTGCTTAGTTTCGATTGTTATGGCTCACACCTGGTTATGTATGTTGATTGTTCAAAATGTTCCTGATATATCATGCAGAACCCTGTGTAGTAAATGTGGTAATTCCATTCATCTATTAAATGTAACTAGTATACCTTTTCAGTTTTAGTTCAATTAATTAATTGTTCTTGTAAACTCCACCCATTATTAAGGCGCACTGATCCGTAGCTTACTGCTTTGCCTGCAGGTGTCGTGCTGGCGATCGGGTTCGGAGCGCTTGGATCGAAGGTGGCCGAGCACTGGTACGAGGTCTACAAGATGGACAAGCAGGGGGCCAACCTCACTCTCATGTAGGAAGCAGAAAGGGGTGAGTCCCTTTTGTGGATCGTGACTTGCCTCACTCTCATGTTACACATTTGGCATCAGAAAGGTTGATAGATGGATCCACTGATCCACGTACATACAGACTTAGTTTCTGTTTATAGAGACTGAACTATGTTCGAAAGAAAATTCTGTAGGATAGTTTGTAAGGTGTGTGTTCTTAAGATTTCTAGCAGCAACTACAGTCCTGTTCATGCTGATTGGTCCCTGTTATGCACCTACTTGATTGTCAGCATATGCATCTGGTTTTGTTTTATATTTGAATTTTGTGCCCTATTTAGTTAGTCCTAATGGTCTCATCTCTTAGGAAGATTCTAGCTAACTGAAAGGGCCTTCCTTAATTATTCTGATCATTAACCAGAATATATACACTACACACTACACACTAATCATTATATGCTGTATCTGGTATGCGGTATGCATATATCTTGCTATCTGTATCTATCGTTAGTAGATACTAGTAGTTAGGTACTTAGGCCTTGGTTGCATTATTCCTATCCATCCAGGGGGATTAAGCAAAGATGTTTTCATTATAAGTTCTTTCGAGTATCGTGTTCTCCAAATCTCTTCAGTTACTTTTTTGCTTTTCTGAAAAGAAATCTCTTCAGTTAATGCTTTTGAACTTGTTGCACAGATGTTGGTCTGCTTCTGAATATGGTGGAGTTGGGTTCTTAGTTGCTCTTGTAATTTGGCACCGTTGGATTTGTTGAGTTGTTCCATTCCAATGCCCCGTGTGCAGCAGATAGCGAATTCAAATTCCGTGAATTGCTTTTGCTTCCTGAACTAGTTAGTGCCGTGCAGTGCTAGTAGAATCCAGGATCACTGCACAGCCTACATGACAGACGTCCATGTGTTTATGTACATTTGTATGCTGCACCTGATTGAGACTCTATTTACATAAGATAAGACTACTCCATTTTACTTACTGAATTTTGGACAGCTGATCAAAACTCAGTATAGTACATGTGTGTGTGTGTGTTTATTCATCTGATGTTTCTTTTTTATTTCTGCCCTGATTTCTTCTAGCTTGATATAGGTTGTAGGTTAGCGCTACATACTACACATCACATCACAGCAACACAGTAGACCATCATTAAGTGCACAAGTTTTCAGGATAATTTGCAACTGCATTAAAAAATTCTAGTGGGAGTTATACATGTTTTCTCATGATAGATTGATCTAGACTGAAACATGATTTTGCATCCCGTTTTCCATCGACAAATATACAAGTTATACAAGTTATATCAGGAAGTTACTGTATGTGTTAGAGAAATCAGTGTTGATTTATTTGTTGTTCTTTTTTTTCTTTCTAATTTTTGCATGAGAGCAAACTGGTGTAGCTAGCTGGACTATGCAGCCATGAATCAGGAAGTAGCATATTCAGTTTTGCTAATAGAAAATAAATGTATTAAAAACTGCATAATAAGTGCTTGTTCATGTTTGGTTTTCTCTAAACTTTGTTTGTATGATTGAGGGCAAATTTACTTGGTTCTTTTCTCTAAACTGTGCTTGGAACATTTGTTTTTATGATCTAAAATTGCCTTCCTGTGATGATGCAGGTGCCCAGTTTGTGCTCGCTACCGAAGGAGCTCCATGTTGAAGAAGATTGAAGACACTTGTAGAGCTACAGGGTTAACACCAGGGCAGCTTGTAGAGCTTGTAGAGCTTGTATATGGATAGAGCTTGTAAATGTATCACGTGTAGAGCTTGTAGAGCTTGTATATGTTAGAGCTTATTATGTGTAGAGATTGTGAAGTATATGTTATTTGTACAATAGGAGCTCTGTACTGAATTTGGCTGATAATATTTGGAGTATTATGTGTGTATTTTGTTTGTGCCAATTTAAATACTGGTTATTTATTTACTGTTAAATTGAAATATGAAGAATATGAACTTGCTAGCTGGGACCCACGTACCTGAACCTGACATCTGGGACCCATTTGACTAGTGGACCTTTTTTATATTACAAAAAAACTAAAACTTTCTAGCGGAAAAGGCCACGGCCCAAAAATGAGAAGGCTTAATTGTTGGGCTTGGCCCATCTACCTAGCCAGAATTAATATGAGAAAAAACACAAATAGGCCGAATTGTTGGGCTAGGCCCATGTAGAAAATCGAATTGGACCGGGCTGAATCTTGTGCCACGTCAGATTGCCACGCTGGATGCCTACGTGGCCTGGGGAGGTTGCTAGTGACCAAAACGCCACAGTAGACGTATTTTGGTCATAAACGTCTTCGACCATTCCAGAAGAAAGGTCGCTATAGTCAGTTTATGATGGCCAGCTTTTGACCTTATGTTTTTGGTCACAAAAAGGTCACAAATGGAAATTTGTGACCATTCAGTGACCAATAGTGGTGGTCACAAGTTGACATATTTCTTGTAGTGTCTTACAACAACAGTTATCAATCCAGTTTGAAGATGGCCCCTTTAGAAGCCTTGTACGGAAGGAGGTGTAGGACCCCATTGTCATGGGATGAAGTTGGAGACCGCCAGTTGTTTGGACCGGATCTGATTAAGGAGTATGAACAGAAAGTGAAATTGATTCGCGATAGGCTCAAGGTAGCCCAATCCAGGCAGAAGAGCTACGCAGATTCTAAACGCAAGGAGACAGTTTACGAAGTCGGAGACCGAGTTTATCTTCGAGTATCTCCACTTCGAGGAGTTAAGCGCTTTGGAGTTAAGGGAAAGTTAGCGCCACGTTTTGTAGGACCATACAAAGTTTTGGAGCGTATGGGAGAAGTAGCCTAGAAGTTGGAATTGCCCGAAGGATTGTCAGGAGTTCACGACGTGTTCCACGTTTCCCAATTGAAGAAGTGCCACGCAGAGATGGCTGATATACCGCTGAGAGACACAGTGTCGCTGGAAGCTATTCAGTTGGACAGTGATTTGACCTATGAGGAGAAACCAGTCAAGATTCTTGAATATGCCAGTCGAGTCACCCGCAACAAGGTTATAAAGTTTTGCAAAGTTCAGTGGAGCCACCACATGGAGGATGAAGCCACCTGGGAACGAGAGGAAGATTTGTTGAAGGACCACCCTCACCTATTTTCTAGCCAACCCGAATCTCGAGGGCGATATTCATCTTAAGGGGGTAGGTTTGTAACATCCCAAATTTTCAATTTGGAATGTTATACATTAGATCATCATTGCATATCATATTTTATTTGCATTTTGGTTGATCCTAGAAAAATTCTATGCAACTCAAGGACCCTCGGAGAGAGTTGGGGATTTTGTTATTTTCATATTTGAGTTTTCTCAAATTTTGAAAATAGGATCATTTGATTTTATTTATTTTATCTTCAATTATTTCTATTACAAAAATATGAGAGAGGGAATAAAATGACTTTCCCAAAATAAAGAAATAGTGAGGATTTAATAATAAAATCAAATACGAATTTATTTTGGTTTTATTTGCTATTTTATTTGAATTTATAAAAATGCGCATTTTTAAAAATTGCATTTAGGCCCCAAATAAATGTTCATCGTGTGCGGCTTGATTTTAGAAGCCGGGGAAAATTTATTTCGGGATTTTTGGAGTCCGTTTAGTATTCCTTTTTTTTCTGAGCGTAACTATTTAAAAAAAAACGCGAACCGACCTAACGGGCCATGTCTGACCCAGACACCTGGCCCAGCCGGTCTTATAAGCAGGGGGAGGAGCCCAGCCGAGACCCCAAACCCTAGCCGCCCCGCCCCGCCACCTCTGCCGCCACCGCCACCGCCTCTGCCGCTGTCGCCGCATCGCGCCGCTGCCTGCGCCGCCGCCGCCCCGCGCCGCCTTCTGCCGGAGCCATGCCGCCGCCTCGCCGGAGGTTGACCCCGCCCGCCGGTGGTTTTTCTTGAGAAACCATTCGGTTTTCCGTCGGTTTTTCGTGCAGTTTTTTAGTTTCATTTTTTTAATAGATCGGTTTTTCCAGTTTATTTATTTAGCGAGCGTTCGCTCGTTAGTTCGTTTTAATGAACGCATCCATTGGTTAGATCCAGATAACGAACGTTCATTTGTTAATCTGTTTGTTGTTTTTCTTTTTGTCGGATTAAATCCGCGATTTTTCTGATCGCGATTCCTGATCCGATTTTCGTTCTAGTATAACTTTTTGCTCGTTTATCGGAATCAGGCGATTCAAGCGCCTGAAGTTTCATCTCGAAACCCTCTTTCTGTTTAACCAACTCAAACAAGTTTTTGCCACTGTAAAAGTTGCCCTAGATCCAGAATAGTAAACAAAGCTTATTTCTTTTGCCGTTTGTCTTTCGTTGCTTCGTTCGATTTGATTCTTTTTGCCAACTGGAGTTCTTAAGTTGAACTTTCTGGTTAGATCTCTTGTTTGAGTTTTATCTATGCATTAGTTGAGTCCTTTGTTTGTTTGCGATAGAGTACCCGGAGTGCGCCGCTTGCTACTTCGAATCGCTAGGTTTTGCGGATCATCAGCAAGGCAAGTAACACTTTGATCATACCTCCTACTACCCAGTTTTATTGCATTAGATCAATCCTCACACATTGCATGATTAGGATCTAATTAAATTGTGGGTTCTGGGAAGTAGTTGAGGTAGTACCTATTACCTGTTTATTATCAAACCTTTGGGAGTTACTTCTATGTTTGCTTATTATGCCATGCTATGCTAGTAGACGTGGATTGGGTGAGTGTATCCATGACAGATGTGAGATTGTTAAATTAATGGTTTATCTAAGGTGGCAACTTAAATACACATCTAGGTGGATTGAGGCACCCGGGTATTCCAGTGATTGCCTATTTTTCTTTTGGACCGCCACCTAGGCTCAAAGGGATCATGAGATTATTCATGCTAGAAACTTCCCTGTGAAGCCACAAGCTACTATGGGCTCTAGCATAGTTGATTAAGTCGTGCGAACTCTTACAGTGGTAGACTAGCAGATGTAGGGGAAAGTAGGTGTAACGGTCTACCCGATCATAAGGTGGTAGCGCTTCTGAAAGACTATGTCTCGGTCATCCGTTTCTCAAACACCATGCAGTGCGAGAATCCCAACGGAGGAGATCGAGTCTTGTGGGGAAAAGTGCGCAAACCTCTGCAGAGTGTATAAACTAATCATGGTTAGCCGTGTCCCCGATTATGGACATCTTGAGTATCTAGTACCTGGATTATCATGTGAATCTCATAATGTTACTCTAATTAATTTTGTTGGGTTTTTGTTTAATGATGATGCTTAATTGGGATTGAGAATGCTGTCAACCATTCTCAATGTTTAACAACTACCATGATAGTTAAATAAAATTTATTCCTTTGCAGTAGGGAAAAATTGGCTTTACGCAAAACTGTAATCATAGAGCTTTCCACTAGCCAAATATGCATATAGTATAGCCTATTATTTTCATTGCTCTCTATGTGTTACATTGCCAGCATATTCCATGTGCTAACCCATTTTGGGCTGCAACGTTCATGTTGCAGACTTTTCAGACGGCGATTAAGGTGCCTTTAGGTCGTGGTTCTATACTCAGTGATGCCGTTGGAGTTGATGGACTCACTTATCTTCCAAGCCTTCCGCTATTATCGTTGTTAGATGGCCTTAAGCCATATTTATTGTAATAAGTTCTCTTTTGAGACACTCGATGTAATAAGTGTGTGATTGCTACTATGTTATAAATCCTTCAAGTACTGTGTGGTGTCAGCATTACTGATCCAGGGATGACACCTGAGCACAGAGATTGGACCGTTTGAGGTCTGGTCGCTACAACCATTGTATTGGGTGTGTTGGGGTCACAAGAGACTCTTTGTTATTTGGTTGCAGGGTTGCTTGAGAGAGACCATCTTCATCCTATGCCTCCTACGGAGTGATAGACCTTAGGTCATCCACTTGAGGGAAATTTGCTACTGTCCTACAAACCTCTGCACTTGGAGGCCCAACAACGTCTATAAGAAGAAGGTTGTGTAGTAGACATCAAGCTCTTTTCTAGCGCCGTTGCCGGGGAGGTGAGTGCTTGAAGGTATATCTTTAGATCTTGCAATCGAATCTTTTTGTTTCTTGTTTTATCACTAGTTTGGTTTATAAAAGAAAATTACAAAAAATGGAATTAAGTTTGCCTCGTACGCTTCATCTTTTTAATATCTTTCGTGAGGATGGAAAGGAAATTTGTGCCAAAGTGTTAGAAGAAGAATGAATTAAAATGTTTGGCACTAAATCTTTGAATGATGAGCATGATTGCAACGTTGTTAGTATGAACTCCTTGAATATCCATAGTACTAATGATGATTGCACTAGTTATGATGAAAATGTCTCCTATAAACATGTCAATTTCTGTGGAGTGCATTGGGTTTGCAAGTACACACCAAATAGGGAAGATAGATATTGCAAGAGGCATAAGCATTTAGAAACTAAATTGTTGCAAGAAAGGCTAGGTGTTTGTGCTGAAAGATTCAATATTTATCGCCAGCCTTGTGAACTTTGCAATGAACATGGTCATTTAAAGCTCCAATGCTATTTGTTTCATGATCAAGCCGTGTCCAAAAATTGTGATAACTTGATTACCCTTGAGCATCATAAAGAGCTTAGTCTTCTTTTGGGTTATGAGGAAATGAAACATATAACTGAGGGTATTCCAAAATTTAATCTCGATAAATTTCTTGATTTTGATCTAGAGGAAATTTATATGTATTGTGCGGTGAATTGCATTGAAAACCCTTATATTGCCAATTACATAAAGAAAAGAAAACAAATAGAAGATGAAGAGAATACTAATGAAAGGGAAGAGACTTCCCAATATCCTCCTATTATTTCTTATGATGAATCAGGTAACGAGGAGGAGCCTTCTATTCAACCAATCTCATTAATAAGGAGCTCCAAAAAGAGGATTGAATCCACACATGATGTGGTGAAGAAGAAGAAAAGAAAAAGGAAGAAAGGTAAAAAGATATCTCTCCCGAATAGTGCCGCTCCTATTATTGTTGTGCCTCATGAAAATATAATTATGGAAGATGATGCACTTGATGATGATCTCGTTATGCCTATTGCTTGTTGTGATGATTATGATTGGGAAGATAATGATACTTCTTATGATCTTGAAAATCTTTTCGGCACTTGCTTGGAAGAATATGATAATTGCTATACTATTGGTGCTATCCATACTATTGATGATGAAAGTGATTATGCTTATGATATGAAAAGGCCCAAGCTTGGGGATGCTATGTTTGATGAAGATGATGTTTTTGAGAATATATGTGCTCCAATTAATGTTAGTCCCAAGCTTGGGGAAGCTAAGATTAATGAAGATGATATTTGTAGTCTCCCAAGTTTTGATTTGCAAATTTATTATGATGATAGCATGCCTCCTACTTATGATAATTATGAAAGTGGATTTGGAGAGGTCATGACTTTATTTAGTAATGATTCCACTATCTTGGAAGAGGTTTCAATCAATTATGATGAGAACAAAGTTGCTACTTATGATAATTATTGTGATGATACATATGCTATAAAAAGTAGTGATGATTATATTTATAAAACTTTTCATGATTATTATTACCCTTTTTCTGAACATTAATCTTTTAATGTGGAAACAATTTATAGTATTCGAGTCTCTTATGATACTCCCACTATTTTGATTGAGAAGAATTTTGCTTATGTAGAGAGTATTAAAAATTCTATGCTTGTAGATCATGAAAAGAATGCTTTAGGTGCTGGTTATATTGTTGAATTCATTCATGATGCTACTGAAAATTATTATGAGGGAGGAACATATGCTTGTAGGAATTTCAATAGTATCAAGTTTCCTCTCTATGTGCTTAAAGTTTTGAAGTTATGCTTGTTTTACCTTCCTATGCAAGTTGATTCTTGTTCCCACAAGTCGTTTGCTCACAAAATTCCTATGCATAGGAAGTGGGTTAGACTTAAATGTGCTAGTCATATTCTTCTTGATGCTCTCTCTATGTTTCTATTCTTATATTTTATGTGACCATCATTGAAATCATCATGCCTAGCTAGAGGCGTTAAACGTTAGCGCTTGTTGGGAGGCAACCCAATTTTATTTTTGTACCTTGCTTTTTGCTCCTGTTTAGTAATAAGTAATTCATCTAGCCTATGTTTGGATGTGGTTTATGCTTTTAATTAGTGTTTGTGCCAAGTAGAACCTTTGGGAAGACTTGGGGAAAGTCTTGTTGATCTTGCTGTAAAAAACAGAAACTTTAGCGCTCACGAGAATTGCTGCCATTTTTATTGGAGAGTGCTATTTAGTTAATTATTTTTGTATATGATTAATAGATAAAGTCCTCACGTCAAGAAATTTATTTTAGAATTTTTGGGGTTCCATAAGTATACGTTTGATCCAGATTACTACAGACTGTTCTGTTTTTGACAGATTCTGTTTTCTATGTGTTGTTTGCTTATTTTGATGAATCTATCAGTAGTATCGAAGGGTATGAACCATAGAGAATTTGGAATACAGTAGGTTTAACACCAATATGAATTTATAATGAGTTCACAACAGTACCTAAGTGGCGATTTATTTTCTTATACTAACGGAGCTTACGAGTTTTCTGTTAAGTTTTGTGTTGTGAAGTTTTCAAGTTTTGGGTAAAGATTCGATGGACTATGGAATAAGGAGTGGCAAGAGCATAATATTGGGGATGCCCAAGGCACCCCAAGGGAAAATCCAAGGACACCAAAAAGCCTAAGCTTGGGGATGCCCCGAAAGGCATCCCCTCTTTCGTCTTCGTTCACCAGTAACTTTACTTGGAGCTATATTTTTATTCACCACATGATATGTGTTTTGCTTGGAGCGTCATTTTATTTTCTTTAGTTTTGCTTGCTGTTTGAATAAAATACCAAGATCTGAAATTATTAAATGTTAGAGAGTCTTCACATAGTTGCATAATCATTCGACTACTCATTGATCTTCACTTATATCTTTCGGAGTAGTTTGTCATTTGCTCTAGTGCTTCACTTATATCCTTTTAGAGCACGGTGGTGGTTTTATTTTATAGAAATAGATGAACTCTCATGCTTCACTTATATTATTTTGAGAGTCCTAAACATCATGGTAATTTGCTTTGGTTATGAATTTAGTCCTAATATGATGGGCATCCAAGAGGGATATAATAAAAACTTTCATATAGAGTGCATTGAATACTAAGAGAAGTTTGATACTTGATAATTGTTTTGAGATATGGAGGTAGTGATATCAAAGTTGTGATAGTTGAGTAATTGTGAATTTGAGAAATACTTGTGTTGAAGTTTACAAGTCCCGTAGCATGCACGTATGGTAAACATTATGTAACAAATTTGAAACATGAGGTGTTTTTTGATTGTCCTCCTTATGAGTGGCGGTCAGGGACGAGCGATGGTCTTTTCCTACCAATCTATACCCCTAGGAGCATGCGCGTAGTACTTGGTTTTTGATGACTTGTAGATTTTTGCAATAAGTATGTGAGTTCTTTATGACTAATGTTGAGGCCATGGATTATACACACTCTTACCCTTCCATCATTGCTAGCCTCTTCGGGTACCGTGCATTGCCCTTTCTCACATTGAGAGTTGGTGCAAACTTCGCCAGTGCATCTAGACCCCGTGATATGATACGCTCTTTCACACATAAACCTCCTTATATCTTCCTCAAAACAGCCACCATACCTACCTATTATGGCATTTCCATAGCCATTCTGAGATATATTGCCATGCAAATTTCCACCGTTCTGTTTATTATGACACGCATCATCATTGTCATATTGCTTTGCATGATCATGTAGTTGACATTGTATTTGTTGCAAAGCCATCGTTCATAATTTTTCATACATGTCGCTCTTGATTCATCGCAATCCCGGTACACCGGCGGATGCATTCATATAGAGTCATATCTTGTTCTAGTATCGAGTTGTAATCTTTGAGTTGTAAATAAATAGAAGTGTGATGATCATCATTAATAGAGCATTGTACCAAAAAAAAGAAAAAAAGGGGAAAGGCCAAATAAAAAAAGGAAGGCCAAAAAAGGCCAAATAAAAAAATAAAAAAAAATAAAAGGGCCAATGCTACTATCCTTTTTCCACACTTGTGCTTCAAAGTATCACCATGATCTTTATGATAGATAGTCTCTTGTTTTGTCACTTTCATTTACTAGTGGGAAATTTTCATTATAGAACTTGGCTTGTATATTCCAACAATGGGCCTCCTCAAGTGCACTAGGTCTTCGTGAGCAAGCAAGTTGGATGCACACCCACTTAGTTTCTTTTGTTGAGCTTTCATACATTATAGCTCTAGTGCATCCGTTGCATGTCAATCCCTACTCACTCACATTGATATCTATTAATGGGCATCTCCATAGCCCGTTGATACGCCTAGTTGATGTGAGATTGTCTTCTCTCTTTTTGTCTTATCCACAACCACCATTCTATTCCACCTATAGTGCTATGTCCATGGCTCACGCTCATGTATTGCATGAAGATTGAAAAAGTTTGAGAACATCAAAAGTATGAAACAATTGCTTGGCTTGTCATCGGGGTTGTGCATGATTTAAATACGTTGTGTTGTGAAGATGGAGCATAGCCATACTATATGATTTTGTAGGGATAGCTTTCTTTGGCCATGTTATTTTGAGAAGACATGATTACTTTGTTAGTATGCTTGAAGTATTATTATTTTTATGTCAATATTAATCTTTTGTCTTGAATCTTATGGATCTGAATATTCTTGCCACAATAAAGAGAATTACTTAGAGAAATATGTTAGGTAGCATTCCAAATCAAAAATTCTGTTTTTATCATTTACCTACTCGAGGATGAGCAGGAATTAAGCTTGGGGATGCTGATATGTCTCCAAGGTATCTATAATTTTTGATTGTTCCATGCTATTATATTATCAACCTTGGATGTTTTATATGCTATTTCTTTATGATTTTTGGGACTAAACTATTAACCTAGAGCCTAGTGCCAGTTTCTGTTTTTTCCTTGTTTTAGAGTATCGCAGAAAAGGAAAATCAAACGGAGTCCAATTGACCTGAAACTTCACAGAACTTATTTTTGGACCAGAAGAAGCCCACGGAGTATCGGAGTTGGACCAGGAGAGTCCTGGGCTGCCCACGGGGGTGGGGGGTGCGCCCACCCCCTGGGCATGCCCCCCTGCCTCGTGGACAACCAAGAGGTCCACCGACGTACTTCTTCCTCCCATATATACCCATATACCCTAAAAACTTCAGAGAGCACAATAGATCGGGAGTTTCGCCGCCAGAAGCCTCCGTAGCCACCGAAAATCAATCTAGACCCGTTCCGGCACCCTGCCGGAGGGGGGAATCCCTCTCCGGTGGCCATCTTCATCATCCAGGTGCTCTCCATGACGAGGAGGGAGTAGTTCTCCCTCAGGGTTGAGGGTATGTACCAGTAGCTATGTGTTTGATCTCTCTCTCTCTCTCTCGTGTTCTTGAGGTGATACAATCTTGATGTATCGCGAGCTTTGCTATTATATTTGGATCCTATGATGTTTCTCCCACTCTACTCTCTTGTGATGAATTGAGTTTTCCCTTTGAAGTTATCTTATCGGATTGAGTCTTTAAGGATTTGAGAACACTTGATGTATGTCTTGCGTGGGATACCCGTGGTGACAATGGGGTATTCTATTGATTCACTTGATGTATGTTTTGGTGATCAACTTGCGGGTTCTGCCCATGAACCTATGCATAGGGGTTGGCACACGTTTTTGTCTTGAATCTCCGGTAGAAACTTTGGGACACTCTTTGAGGTTCTATGTGTTGGTTGAATAGATGAATCTGAGATTGTGTGATGCATATCGTATAATCATACCCACGGATACTTGAGGTGACATTGGAGTATCTAGGTGACATTAGGGTTTTCGTTGATTTGTGTCTTAAGGTGTTATTCTAGTACGGAGTCTAGGGCTGTTTGTGACACTTATAGGAATAGCCCAACGGATTGATTGGAAAGAATAACTTTGAGGTGGTTTCGTACCCTACCATAATCTCTTCGTTTGTTCTCCACTATTAGTGACTTTGGAGTGACTCTTTGTTGCATGTTGAGGGATAGTTATGTGATCCAATTATGTTATTATTGTTGAGAGAACTTGCACTAGTGGAAATATGAACCCTAGGCCTTGTTTCCTAGCATTGCAATACCGTTTATGCTCACTTTTATCATTAATTACCTTGCTATTTTTATATTTTCAGATTACAAAAACTATTATCCACTATCCATATTGCACTTGTATCACCATCTCTTCGCCGAACTAGTGCACCTATACAATTTACCATTGTATTGGGTGTGTTGGGAACACAAGATACTCTTTGTTATTTGGTTGCAGGGTTGCTTGAGAGAGACCATCTTCATCCTACGCCTCCTACGGATTGATAAACCTTAGGTCATCCACTTGATGGAAATTTGCTACTGTCCTACAAACCTCTGCACTTGGAGGCCCAACAATGTCTACAAAAAGAAGGTTGTGTAGTAGACATCAGAGATCCATATGATGTAACTCTTTTGCGGTGTGTTTGTTGGGATCGATGAAATTCGAGTTTATGATCAGATCTATGTTTTTATATCCATGAAAGTATTTGATTTTCTTTGATCTCTTTTATGCCTGATCTCTTATAGCCTTGTATTTCTTCTCCGATATTTGGTTTTTGTTTGGCTAACTTGATCTATTTATCTTGCAATGTGAAGGGGTGCCCAGTAGTGGGTTTGATCTTACGGTGCTTGATCCCAGTGACAGAAAGGGAACCGACACGTATGTATTGTTGCTACTAAGGATAAAAAGACGAGATCTATATCTACCGCCATATATATAAACGTATCTTGTCTACATCATGCCATCATGCTTATTGCATTACTCCATTTTCCATGAACTTAATACACTAGATGCATGCTAGATAGCGGTCGATGTGTGGAGTAATAGTAGTAGATGCAGGCAGGAGTCGGTCTACTAATCTTGGACGTGATGCCTATGTAATGATCATTGCCTGGATGTCGTCATAATTATTTGAAGTTCTATCAATTGCCCAACTGTAATTTGTTTACCCACCGTTTGCTATTTTTCTCGAGAGAAGCCACTAGTGAAACCTATGGCCCCCGGGTCTTCTTTCTCATATATTTGCCTTGCGATATATTTTTCCTTTTCATTTTTATTCAGATCTATTAAACCAAAAATACAAAAATACCTTGCTGCAATTTATTTTATTTGGCGTTAGATCTATCAATATTTACAACTTTATCTCCCGTCACTCGCCGTTTCTGGCGCCGTTACCCGAAAGGGATTGACAACCCCTTTAACACGTCGGGTTGCGAGGTGTTGGTATTTGTGTGCAGGGGCGGTTTACGTTGTGTTGCTTGGTTCTCCTACTGGTTCGATAACCTTGGTTTCATAACTGAGGGAAATGCCTACCGTCACTGTGCTACATCATCCCTTCCTCTCTAGGGAAATACTAACGTAGTTCCAGCTGCCATCAAGGAGAATTTCTAGCGCCATTGCCGGGGAGGATCTTCAACATAACCAGGTTACTAATCACAAATCTCATCTCCTTGCAATTTACATTATTTGCCATTTGCCTCTCGTTTTCCTCTCCCTCACTTCACAAAAATTTGTCATTTTATTCGCCCCTCTTTTCCGTTCGCCGTTCTCTTGCTTTCTAGTCTCGATGGCTAGCGTCCCTGCCCCTCCTTTGTCACCACATTTTGAAGTCTTGTACTTCAAACAAAGACAAGGATAAAATTTGAAAGATGCCTGGTACAGGCTTATGTAATCGTACTGTATTTCCAACTTGAAGGGGGACACCAAGGTTTTGCTTCGTAATTTTTACATAGGATTGGCTTTGCATCATAGACAACTTCTTGATTTCACCGCTAAAGGAAATTTTATTGAACTTGATGCCAATGCTGCCTATGAACTCTTAGAGGGAATCTTGGGAATTCCACCTCAAAAGAAGGGGTTTCATTTTACCCCCGAGGGAGCTCAAATGTTGGACAAACTTGGTGATTTTCATAAGCATATGGTTGAAATACAGAAATATAATGAACCCCTAAAACACCTCAATGGTAGTATCAACAACATGAATACCTTGATTACTCTTTGCAACAAGCAGTTGGATATTTTGGATCTTAAGATGGTTTCTTTTCTGGAGAATTTAGGGAAGCGTAAAGAGACTTCCGGGTTTGAGAAAACCCTTACAAAAATTGCCAAACCTTCAGAAGACAAAACTTAGATCCTTGCTTTATGCCTAGCTAAGGGTGTAAAACTATAGCACTTGTTGGGAGGCAACCCAATGAATAAAATTTATTTTTGCTTTTTGCTTCCTATTTTTGAGTGTTAACACAATTATGCTACTGTTATGATTGTGTTTTTCGTGTTTTAATTAGTGTGTGTGCCAAGTAAAGCCTTTAGGATCTTTTTGGGCAATAGTTGTTTGATCTTGTTGAAAATAGAAACTTTTACGCTCATGAAATTAATTTTAGTTCTTTACCAGAGAGCGATAAAATTCCCATTCCAATTGAAGTAGATCAATATACAAATTTCTTAGGTCATTCTAATATTTTAGAGTTTTTGGAGTTACAGAAGTATTCAAAATAGTTAGATTGCTACAGACTGTTCTATTTTGACAGATTATGTTTTCTTTGTGTTGTGTGCTTATTTTGATGACTCTATGGTTTTTCTTTGATGAGTTTTTGCCATAGAAAAGTTGGAATATAGTAGATATAATACAAAAACAAAATATGACTTGGTTTGATACATCACTTATAGTATTGGTTTACTATTATTATACTAACGGTTCTCACGAAGGCTTTGTTGAGTTTTGTGTGATTGAAGTTTTCAAGGTTTGGGTTATCTTACGATGGATGAAGGAAGGATGTAAGAGCCTAAGCTTGGGGATGCCCCGACATCCCAAGCTATTATCCAAGAATGAGCAACCAACTAAGCTTTGCTTGGAGCGTCTTGTATGATATGTGTCTTTGCTTGTTTTATTTTGTGTTTTAAGTCATCAATCCTTGATGGACATACCTATTTGAGAGAGCTAAAATAATGTCATGATTTGTTAGAATTGCTCTCTATGCTTCACTTAAATCTTTTATGAGCTAGGACTTGCTCTAGTGCTTCACTTATATCTTTTTGAGCACGGTGTGCTTTGTTATTTTTGAAGAAATTATCTCTTGCTTCACTTAGATTTGTTTGAGAGTTAGTAAAATTTTGAAGAATTTCTCTCTTGCTTCACTTAAATTATTTTGAGATAAAGATTTTTTTATGCTCACGATCTTCACTTATATTTGTTTGAGCTTATGAAAAGCAACACATGAAAATTAGTGCCAAAGTGATAGATATCCAAGAAGGATAAAGTAAAAGAAAATGTCATGAAGATCATTGGACAAAATAAACTTGATTCTTAGTAATAGTTTTGAGATATGATGATGTGATATGTGAGTCATCTTGATGAGTAATTATGCTTTAGTAGGAATATTGGTGTTAAGGTTTGTGATTCCCTATGCATGCACGAAAGTCAATAATCATGCAATGAAAATTATATCCTACTTGTGGTGCATTGTTCAGTGTTAATTATGCTTAATGCTTTTTTATGAGATTATTCGTTGTTTGGTTGGTTGCTTCCCAATCTTTTGCTAGCCTTCATTTTGCACTAAGTATGACCTCTACTTGTGCATCCAAAATCCTTTAAACCATTTTGCCACATGAGTCCACTATATCTACCTATATGCGGTATTCATTTGCCATTATAAGCAAATTTGCATGTGCCATCTCTAATTTTCAAAATAAACTTCTCTTTTGTGTGTTCGTTCCGCTCGCGGAGCGGTGAGGGGTGGCTAATATTTTCCATTCTAGATGTGTTATTCTCAAGACGAGTGTTCATTCACTTGTCATTGCACGAGAGTAAGGTAAAGGTATTAGGGATGCCCTGTCCCGAAATGCAAAGAAAAACAAATGAAATTACTTTATGTTGTCAAATAATAAATTCCTTGGAAAGTGTTGGGATGGAGGGCACCCGTGGATACGGTTAGCCATGGAAAGTGAAAGTTATGGTGGAAAAAGGAATAAACTTTATTTTCTGTTTGGGAACCGCCTATGATATATGTAAGCATGAAAAGTTGTAGGAACTCTAAGTCGTTTTCGTTGGTGGGATGGATACACCTCCCAAAATGTTTTTATCTCAATTTTTCCGCTTTGAGCTCTAACACCTCTACAAATCCCTACTTCCCTCCGCGAAGGGCCTATCTTTTTTTACTTTATGCAATTTTTATTTTGAGTCTCCATCTTCTCTCATAAAAGCACGAACTAGGAGGCAATATGATCATGCTCAAGTATTGGGTGTAGTTAATATTCGAGTGTGTTTCATGTATGGATCAATGTTTGAGCATGATGGGCTAGGGATAACTTATTTTAGCATTGATATTTTGAAAGACATTGTTGCTTGTTGACATGCTTGAGTATCTAAATTATTATGTAAAAACTAGACTATTGCTTTGAATCACATAAAAGTACAAATGTCCATGCTATAAAGAAAAGAATATGATATGACTTGATGAACATCACTCCACATCAAAAATTCTGTTTTTATCACTTACCTACTCGAGGACGAGTAGGAGTTAAGCTTGGGGATGCTGATACGTCTCCAATGTATCTATATTTTTTGATTGTTCCATGCTATTTTATTATCAATCTTGGATGTTTTATAATCATTTTATAATCATTTTATGCTACTAACCTATTGACATAGTGCCAAGTGCCAGTTGCTGTTTTTTCCATGTTTTTTTACATCGCATAAAATCAATATCAAACAGAGTCCAAATGCCACAAAACTTTACGGAGATTTTTATGGGCCAGAAGGAAGGCAATGGGCCCTGGTTGCACCTGGGGGGGGTGCCCCGAGGGGGGTACAACCCACCAGGGCGCGCCAGGAGGCCCAGGCGCGCCCTGGTGGGTTGTGCCCCTCGGACTGCCTCTTTGCTCTATTAATACCCCAAAAATACCAAAACCCTAGGGGAGTCGACGAAATATTCATCCAGCCACCGTAGAGTCCAGAACACCAGATCCAATCTAGACACCATCACAGAGGGGTTCACCACTTCCATTGGTGCCTCTCTGATTTTGCGTGAGTAGTTCTTTGTAGACCTCTGGATCTGTAGTTAGTAGCTAGATGGCTTCATCTCTCTCTCTCTCTTGATTCTCAATGCAATGGTCTCTTAGAGATCCATATGATGTAACTCTTTCGCGGTGTGTTTGTTGGGATCGATGAACTTCGAGTTTATGATAAGATCTTTGTTTTATATCCATGAAAGTATTTGAGCTTTGATCTCTTTTATGCATGATCTCTTATAGCCTCGTATTTCTTCTCTGATATTTGGGTTTTGTTTGGCCAACTTGATCTATTTATCTTGCAATGGGAAGAGGTGCTCGGTAGTGGTTTCGATCTTACGGTGCTTGATCCCAGTGACAGAAAGGGAACCGACACGTATGTATCATTGCTACTAAGGATAAAAAGACGAGATCTATATCTACCGCCATATAGATAAACGGATATTGTCTACATCATGTCATCGTTCTTATTGCATTACTCCATTTTCCATGAACTTAAGACACTAGATGCATGCTGGATAGCGGTTGATGTGTGGAGTAATAGTAGTAGATGCAGGTAGGAGTCGATCTACTAATCTTGGACGTGATGCCTATGTAATGATCATTACCTAGATATCGTCATAATTATTTGAAGTTCTATCAATTGCCCAACAATAATTTGTTTACCCACCATTTGCTATTTTTCTCGAGAGAAGCCACTAGTGAAACCTACGGCCCCCGGGTCTTCTTTCTCATATATTTACCTTGCGATCTATTTTTCCTTTGCATTTTTATTCAGATCTATTAAACCTAAAATCCAAAAATACCTTGCTGAAATTTATTTTATTTGGCGTTAGATCTATCAATATTTACAATTTTATCTCCTGTCACTCGCCATTTCTGGCGCCGTTACCCGAAAGGGATTGCCAACCCCTTTAACATTTCGGGTTGCGAGGTGTTGTTATTTGTGTGCAGGGGCTGTTTACGTTGTGTTGCTTGGTTCTCCTACTAGTTCGATATCTTTGGTTTGATAACTGAGGGAAATACCTACCGTCGCTGTGCTACATCATCCCTCCCTCTCCACAGCCTTTAGCATTGCGAAGAGCTCAGGAATTGTCTTATCCATCCCTTGCATATTATAGTTCATCACGAAGATTTTGTAGCTTGGTGGCAGTTATTGAAGAACTCTGTCAATGACACTATCATCAGGAAGATTAACTCCCAGTTGAGTCAAGTGGTTGTGGTACCCAGACATTCTGAGTATATGTTCACTGACAGAACTATTCTCCTCCATCTTGCAGCTATAGAACTTATTGGAGACTTCATATCTCTCAATTCGGGCATTTGCTTGAAATAGTAACTTTAACTCCTGGAACATCTCATATGCTCCATGATGTTCAAAACATCGCTGAAGTCCCGATTCTAAGCAGTAAAGCATGGCACACTAAACTATCGAGTAGTCATTAGCTTTGCTCTGCCAGACGTTCATAACATTTGGTGTTGCTCCTGCAGCAGGCTTTGCACCTAGCGGTGCTTCTAGGACATAATTCTTCTATGCAGCAATGAGGATAATCCTCAAGTTACGGACCCAGTCCGTGTAGTTGCTACCATCATCTTTCAACTTATCTTTCTCTATGAACGCATTAAAATTCAAAGGAACAGTAGCACGGGCCATTTATCGACAACAACATAGACATGCAAAAATATTATTAGGTACTAAGTTCATGATAGATTAAAGTTCAATTAATCATATTACTTAAGAACTCCCACTTAGATAGACATCTCTCTAATCATGTAAGTGATCATGTGATCCATATCAACTAAACCATGTACGATCATCACGTGAGATGGAGTAGTTTTCAATGGTGAACATCACTATGTTGATCATATCTAATATATGATTCACGCTTGACCTTTCGGTCTCAGTGTTCTGAGGCCATATCTGCATATGCTAGGCTCGTCAAGTTTAACCCGAGTATTCTGCTTGTGCAAAACTAGCTTGCACCCATTGTATGTGAACGTAGAGCTTATCACACCCGATCATCACGTGGTGTCTCGGCACGACGAACTGTAGCAATGGTGCATACTCAGGGAGAACACTCATACCTTAAAATTTAGTGAGAGATCGTCTTATAAGGCTATCGCCGTACTAAGAAAAATAAGATGCATAAAGGATAAACATCACATGCAATCAATATAAGTGATATGATATGGCTATCATCATCTTGTGCCTTTGATCTCCATCTCCAAAGCACCGTCATGATCACCATCATCACCGGCTTGACAACTTGATCTCCATCGAAGCATCGTTGTCGTCTTGCCAACTATTTCTTCTACGACTATCTCTACCGCTTAGTGATAAAGTAAAGCAATTTTATGGCGATTGCATTTCATACAATAAAGCGACAATCATATGGCTCCTTCCAGTTGCCGATAACTGTTACAAAACATGATCATATCATACAAAAATTTATATATCATCACGTCTTGACCATATCACATCACAGCAAGCCCTGCAAAAACAAGTTAGACATTCTATACTTTGTTGTTGTTGCAAGTTTTACGTGGCTGCTACGGGCTTCTAGCAAGAACTGTTCTTACCTATGCATGAAAAGCACAACGATTTTTCGTCAAGTGTGCTGTTTTAACCTTCAACAACACTACAAAAAAAAGACACTTCCGTGATGATACATGTTTGTCACAGTAGGTCACATTTTCTGTCATGCATGTACATCCATGACAATTTTATGACAGAATCAAGATAGTCATACCTGTGCTGTCGTAGAAGTGTTCCATGACATTACCAAAATTATCATCACAGAAGTGTCCACTTCCATGAAGATAAATGGCGCGTCATGAAAGTGCTTTCGTCAAGGTTGACCGACACGTGGCATCCACCTTAACGGGTCGCCGTTAAGCTATCGGGTCCGGTTTCGGACCCGATATCCCATTAACAGCCCGGACCAATGGGGATTTTTCACGTGTAAAATTCTCATTGGCCGGAGGAAACACGTGTTGGCTCACCGTTGGGATAGATCTCATCCACTCATTGGACAGGAGGCGCCTATGATAGGTCGACACGTGGCACGACCCAATAGTGGCCCATTCCGGTGAAAAATGCCGCCCCAGTAAAAATTAGCAGGCCGACCCATATAAGGCCTACTTGTGTCAGGTCCATTTAAGCCCATGGACCATACGAGATGTGCCAATTTGGCCCATCAACGGCTCGTTAAAGATTTTACCCCATTGCAGCTAATCGTCAGTTCGAGCCCGTTAACAGCCTGCTATATATTTGGGCTCAATATCGTGCCGATGTGATTTCAGCCTGTTAACGACCCATTCAAGGGATGGGCCAATTTTCAGGATGTACATCTTTCGGCCTTTTAGCGACTCATTTAAGTATTGGGCCAATTTCTAGCCTGGTGTGTCTTTCAGCCTGTTGATGGCCCATAAATGAGTTGGGCCATTTGTAGTCGGACCTTAGTTTTTGCCTTTTAGCGACCCATTTAAGGCCTCTTTTGGTTCATAGGATAGGATTATCATAGGAATAGGAATCTTGTAGGAAATGAGATGACATGTATCTCAAATCCTATGAGTAGGAATGGGAAACAAGATGTCATTTGGTTGACATCAAAGGAATTTTTCCATTGAGTCTAGGCTCTTTTTTACTTTCCTATGAAATGTGGAGGATAGGAACCAATCCTATATAGGAATAGGAATCCATTCCTATGAACCAAAGGGCTCTAAAGGAAAAAATCCTATAAGAATCCTATCCTCTAGAATTCCTATGAAATTCCTCTAAACCAAAGGAGGCCTAAGTGTTGGGCCAATTCCCGGCCCGATGTGTCTTTCAGCCTGTTGACGGCCCATAAATGAGTTGGGTAATTTGTAGTCAAACCTGAGTTTTGGCCTTTTAACGGCCCATGCTCTTCATGGTCCAATACCAGCCCGGTTTCTCTCTCGGCCTGCTAAAGGCCCACAACACAGTTGGGCCATTTACTGCATGACCTGACTTTCGGCCTCTTAGCGGCCCATGCTCTTCATGGTCCAGTACGAGCCCGCTATCTCTTTCGGCCTGCTAAAGGCCCACAGTATAGTTGGGCCATATGTACTCTGACCTTAGTAACGGCCTGTTAACGGCCCGTGAAATCAAATGGGCCCACTTGTCGCCCGCTTTGATGTCGGCCTATTAACGACCCGGGAGGTAAGAGGGCCGACCATTAACTTTCGGCCTAGTAACGGCCTATTAACTTAATGGGCCCACTAAAGTTCGTACATGTCTTTAGGCCCAATTAGATAATTTGAGCCCATTACGACGAGCAATTATGCACAGAACCAAAACCGATCAAGCAAAGGTATGACATACAGGGAAAAATGTTGCACATCCAGCATATGTTACAGGAAATTACATCCACTGGGCAATCAAAGATTGATGCCAGTGCAAATAAATGAACAGAACCTAACAATCTACAACGTGACAATCTGCAACTCTGCGCGGATGACGCCCATAAGCATGTGGGCAAGTTCTTGCTGCTTTGCTACACTGTCTCTGAAAACATTGATCAGTTGTTGTTGCGCATGAATGTGCACCTCTGATTCCTCCACCATTTCCATCATTGCTTCAGCCATTAATTGGTTCACAAACATACATTTTTCCGTTGCATTCGAGACAGAGGAAACTGAATAATTCAGATGGCGATTTTGGCAGGCTTGTATTATTGATAGTGGAGAGTGTCTCGACCACTGCATCATAACATAAATTAGGAGGGGAACCGAGCATATTAATCATGAGTTATTTCCATATTACCTGGCCTTGATTTATTGGAAAGAAACAATGGGGTTGCCTTGCTGTTTTCAGAGTTTTTCTTCTTATCTTCAGCAGCCTGCACCAAATTAACACGCTAGCATTGCTATCATTGGCCAGGTCATATAATAGGAAAGCAACATTGACACCGAACGTTTGGGCAACTACCCTACACCAAATTAACACAACATGGCATAACTATCATCAGCCAGGTAAGGTAATACGAACGCAACATTGGCAAAATGAATGAATGGGCAACCTGAGCATCACTACAATTCAGTAATGTGCATGATATGAGATAGTACACTCATGCAACTCAGTATGCAAAACTACCAGGCAGTTTTCCTTACAAAAATCAACATTGGCGCCTTTAACATTTTGCTACAACTAATTTTAGATTAGATAAAGGTTGGATTCACACAGATTAACAAAATACATGCTGATGTAAAAATATAGTGATATATAACATGTACTTACATTAGCATTGAAGCACAGAGAATTCTCGCAAGATATTTTCCTCGAATATGATCCCAATGGAGGAAGTCTTCTATCGTTTAACCTTATTTTCTAAAAGAGAGATGTGTAAGAAACATGTAGAAAATATGATCAGAATGCTATAAAATTTCATGATGCGAGGATACGCACATGCTCTTAGAATGGAGTTGACATATTTTTGCTGGACTGGAGCGGACTAGTTCTTTGGCCACTGGAATCTTCTTATTATTAGTGGGAGTTGGGTTTCTCTGTGCTGGAGCAGTATCTATGAAATTTGGAGTTGGTTTATTATCTCCTGGCATTTGGATCTTTTACAAAGACCTGGTTTGTAACCCTTCAGATTCTAACATAGACGTCTTCCCCTTGCATGCCTTATATAGAAGAATGGTGCTTCAATTATAAAACATGCTACAACAGAGATGTAATAGGTACTGAAGAATAGAAAGGCATGCCATATTGACATGTATTCCTTCCATACGGAAATAAATGGTTGGGTCTAGGCGTATTTTAGTTCTAGATACATCCAGTTTTATCCATTTCTGCGACATGTAATTCGAATGGAGGGAGTATGATGTAAGAGCTAGGGATATGATAGGACAACAGTGTAAAAAACACTACTTGAATGTAAAATTGTATGCTAGCAGAATACATACAGAAAAACACTAAGGCAACATATGCGTGTGATATGTCTCCAATATATTTATAATTTTTGATTGCTCCATGCTATATTATCTACTGTTTTGGGAAATATTGGGCTTTATTTTCCACTTTTATATTATTTTTGGGACTAACCTATTAACCGGAGGCCCAGCCCAGATTTGCTGTTTTATGCCTATTTCAGTGTTTCAAAGAAAAGGAATATCAAACGAAGTCGAAACGGAACGAAATCAATTGGAGAAGTTATTTTTGGAAGGAAGGCAACCCAGGGAACTTGGAGTGCACGTCAGGGGAGACACGGGCTGCCCACGAGGGTGGCGGGCGCGCCCACCCCCCTAGGGTGCGCCCCTGCCTTGTGGGGCCCCCGTGGCTCCTTCGACGTACTTCCTGCACCCATATATATTGTCGTACCCTAAAAGTTCTAGAACGCACAATAGATCGGGAGTTCTGCCGCCAGAAGCCTCCGTAGCCACCGAAAACCAATCTAGACCCGTTCCGGCACCCTGCCGGAGGGGGAAATTTCTCTCTGGTGGCCATCTTCATCATCCCGGTGCTCTCCATGACGAGGAGTGAGTAGTTATCCCTCGGGGCTGAGGGTATGTACCAGTAGCTATGTGTTTGATCTCTCTCTCTCTCTCTCTCTCTCTCGTGTTCTTGATTTGGCACGATCTTGATGTATCGCACGCTTTGCTATTATATTTGGATCCTATGATGTTTCTTCCCCTCTCTACTCCCTTGCAATGAATTGAGTTTCCCCTTTGAAGTAATCCTATCGGATTGAGTCTTTAAAGATTTGAGAACACTTGATGTATGTCTTGCCATGGATATTTGTGGTGACAATGGGATATCACGTGATTCACTTGATGTATGTTTTGGTGACCAACTTGTGGGTTCCGCCCATGAACCTATGCATAGGGTTTGGCACACGTTTTTGTCGTGATTCTCCGGTAGAAACTTTGGGGCACTCTTTGAGGTTCTATGTGTTGGTTGAATAGATGAATCTGAGATTGTGTGATGCATATCGTATAATTATACCAACGGATACTTGAGGTGACATTGGAGTATCTAGGTGACATTAGGGTTTTGGTTGATTTGTGTCTTAAGGTGTTATTCTAGTACGAACTCTAGGGCTGTTTGTGACACTTATAGGAATAGCCCAACGGATTGATTGGAAAGAATAACTTTGAGGTGGTTTCGTACCCTACCATAATCTCTTCGTTCGTTCTCTGCTATTAGTGACTTTGGAGTGACTCTTTGTTGCATGTTGAGGGATAGTTATGTGATCCAATTATGTTAGTATTGTTGAGGGAACTTGCACTAGTGAAAGTATGAACCCTAGGCCTTGTTTCAACGCATTGCAATACCGTTTACGCTCACTTTTATCATTCGTTACCTTGCTGTTTTTATATTTTTAGATTACAAATACCTTTATATACTATCCATATACCACTTGTTTCACCATCTCTTCGCCGAACTAGTGCACCTATACAATTTACCATTGTATCGGGTGTGTTGGGGACACAAGAGACTCTTTGTTATTTGGTTGCAGGGTTGCTTGAGAGAGACCGTCTTCATCCTACGCCTCCTACGAATTGATAAACCTTAGTTCATCCACTTGAGGGAAATTTGCTGTTGTCCTACAAACCTCTGCACTTGGAGGCCCAACAACGTCTACAAGAAGAAGGTTGTGTAGTAGACATCAAGCTCTTTTTTGGCGCCGTTGCCGGGGAGGTGAGTGCTTGAAGGTATATCTTTAGATCTTGCAATCAAGTCTTTTAGTTTCTTGTTTTATCACTAGTTTAGTTTATAAAAGAAAACTATAAAAAATGGAATTGAGTTTGTCTCATACGCTTCACCTTTTTAATATCTTTCGTGAGTATGATGGAAAGGATAATTGTGCTCAAGTGCTAGAAGAAGAAATCTATAAAATGTTTGGCACTAAATATTTGAGTGATGAGCATGATTGCAATGTTGTTAGTATGAATTCATTGAATATCCATGATGCTAATGATATGCAAAGCCACAAGCTTGGGGAAGCTATGTTTGATGAAGATGATATTTTTTGTCCCCCAAGTTTTGATGAGCAAATTTATTATGATGAAAGCATGCCTCCTATCTATGATGATTATTGTGATGACACGTATGCTTTAAAGAATAATAGTAACAATGAAACTTGTCATCTTGATTTCAATTTTCAATCCCATGATAGTTACTTTGTGGAGTTTGCTCCCACTATTATTCACGAGAAGAATTTTGCTTATGTGGAGAGTAATAAATTTTCTATGCTTGTAGATCATGAAAATAATGCTTTAAGTGCTGGTTATATTGTTGAATTCATTCATGATGCTACTGAAAATTATTATGAGGGAGGAATATATGCTTGTAGGAATTGCAATAATATCAAGTTCCCTCTCTATGTGCTTAAAGTTTTGAAGTTATGCTTGTTTTATCTTCCAATGCAAGTTGATTCTTGTTCTCACAAGTTGTTTTCTCACAAAATCCCCATGCATAGGAAGTGGGTTAGACTTAAATGTGCTAGTCATATTCTTCAAGATGCTCTCTTTATGTTACAATTCTTATCTTTTATGTGAGCATCGTTGAAATCATCATGCCTAGCTAGGGGCGTTAAACGATAGCGCTTGTTGGGAGGCAACCCAATATTATTTTTGTTCCTTGCTTTTTGATCCTGTTTAGTAATAAATAATTCATATAGCCTCTGCTTAGATGTGGTTTTATGCTTTTAATTAGTGTTTGTGCCAAGTAGAACCTTTGGGAAAGTCTTGTTGATCATGCTGTAAAAAACAGAAACTTTAGCGCTCACGAGAATTGCTGCTATTTTTATTTGGAGAGTGATACTTAGTTATTTATTTTTGAAGGTGATTAATATATAAATTACTCAGGTCCAGCAATTTATTTGAGAACTTTATGAGTTCCAGAAGTATACGTTTGATTCAGATTACTACAGACTGTTCTGTTTTTGACAGATTCTGTTTTTCATGTGTTGTTTACTTATTTTGATGAATCTATGGCTACTAAAATAGTTTATAAACCATAGAGAAGTTGGAATATAGTAGGTTTAACACTAATATAAATAAAGAATGAGTTCATTACAGTACATTGAAGTAGTGTTTTGTTTTCTTTCGCTAACGGAGCTTACGAGTTTTCTGTTAAGTTTTGTGTTGTGAAGTTTTCAAGTTTTGGGTAAGGATTCGATGGACTATGGAATAAGGAGTGGAAAGAGCCTAATCTTGGGTATTCCCAAGGCACCCCAAGGTAATATTCAAGGATAGCCAAGATCCTAAGCTTGGGGATGCCCTGGATGGCATCCCCTCTTTCGTCTTCATTCATCGGTAACTTTACTTGGAGCTATATTTTTATTCGTCACATGATATGTGTTTTGCTTGGAGCGTCAATTTATTTTGTTAGGATTTGCTTGATTTTATTTAGAACCATGTTTTGCATCTTTTATTTCAATAAAAGTGGCATTGATAGCCTTTACTATGCCTATTTTAGAAGTCCACATGTTGTTGTTTGAAAACAGAAAGTTTATCGCTGTTGCAATAATTCCCTAGAAACGTCAGAATGTGATAAAATGTTGAAACCTTTTGAATATTAATCTCTGATAAATTTACTACAGTGGGAAGTTTCTTTCATAATTTTTCGAGCTAGGGAAGTATGGATGTTGCTGCATTCTTTACAGACTATCCTGTTTAGGCAGATTGCTGTTATGTTTGCATTGTTTGCATATGTTTGCTTCTTTAATGATTCTATTTGAGGATAGGACTACTAAATAAGAAGAGAAATTTAGTATGAAATGTAGAATAATAATTTTAGTGATTTGCTACAATAGAGTATGATAAGGTTTTGGCAATGGTTTATACTAACTTATCTCATGAGTCCTTGTTGAGTTTTGTGTGGATGAAGCTTTTGAGATTTAGGGAGACCGTGATATGAGAGGAATTAAGGAGACACAAAACCTAAAGCTTGGGGATGACCAAGGCATACCAAGATAATATTTCAAGAAGTCTCAAGCATCTAAGCTTGGGGATGCCCTGGTTGGCATCCCACCTTTCTTCTTCAACAACTATCGGTTAGTATCGGTTGATCCTAAGTTTTTGCTTCTTCACATGATGTTTGCTATTCTTAGATGTCATTTTATTTAGTTTTGCTTGCTGTTTGAATAAAATACCAAGATCTGAAATTCTTAAATGTTAGAGGGTCTTCACATAGTTGCATAATTATTCGACTACTCATTGGTCTTCACTTAAATCTTTCGGAGTAGTTTGTCATTTGCTCTAGTGCTTCACTTATATCTTTCAGAGCATGGTGGTAGTTTTATTTCGAAGAAATATATGAACTCTCATGCTTCACTTAGATTATTTTGAGAGTCTTAAATAGCATGGTAATTTTCTTAAAATCCTAATATTCTAGGTATTCAAGAATAATAAAATTCTCTTATGAGTGTGTTGAATACTATGAGAAGTTTGATACTTGATAATTGTTTTGAGATATGGAGATGGTGATATTAGAGTCATGATAGTTGAGTGGTTATGAATTTGAGAAATACTTGTGTTGAAGTTTGTATTCCCGTAGCATGCATGGTGAACCGTTATGTGATGAAGTCGGAGCATGATTTATTTATTGATTGTCTTCCTTATGAGTGGCGGTCGGGGATGAGCGATGGTCTTTTCCTACCAATCTATCCCCCTAGGAGCATGCGCGTAATACTTTGCTTTGATAACTTGTAGATTTTTGCAATAAGTATATGAGTTCTTTATGACTAATATTGAGTCCATGGATTATACGCACTCTCACCCTTCCACCATTGCTAGCCTCTCTAGTATCGTGCAACTTTCGCCGGTACCATAAACCCACCATACACCTTCCTCAAAACAGCCACCATACCTACCTATTATGGCATTTCCATAGCCATTCCGAGATATATTTCCATGCAACTTTCCACCATTCCATTATTATGACACGCTCCATCATTTTCATATTGCTTTGCATGATCATGTAGTTGACATAGTATTTGTGGCAAAGCCACCATTCATAATTCTTTCATACATGTCACTCATGAGTCATTGCACATCCCGGTACACCACCGGAGGCATTCATATAGAGTCATATCTTGTTCTAAGTATCGAGTTGTAATTCTTGAGTTGTAAGCAAATAAAAGTGTGATGATCATCATTATTAGAGCATTGTCCCAGTGAGGAAAGGATGATGGAGACTATGATTCCCCCACAAGTCGGGATGAGACTTCGGACGAAAATAAATAAATAAACCCAAATAAAAAAAGAGAAAAAAAGAGAAGGCCCAAATAAAAAAAATAAAAAAAATGAGAGAAAAAGAGAGAAGGGGCAATGCTACTATCCTTTTACCACACTTGTGCTTCAAAGTAGCAGCATGATCTTCATGATAGAGAGTCTCCTATGTTGTCACTTTCATATACTAGTGGGAATCTTTCATTATAGAACTTGGCTTGTATATTCCAATGATGGGCTTCCTCAAAATGCCCTAGGTCTTCGTGAGCAAGCGAGTTGGATGCACACCCACTAGTTTCTTTTGTTGAGCTTTCATATACTTATAGCTCTAGTGCATCCGTTGCATGGCAATCCCTACTCACTCACATTGATATATATTGATGGGCATCTCCATAGCTCGTTGATACGCCTAGTCGATGTGAGACTATCTTCTCTCTTTTTTCCTCTCCACAACCACCATTCTATTCCACATATAGTGCTATGTCCATGGCTCACGCTCACGTATTGCATGAAGATTGAAAAAGTTTGAGAACATCAAAAGTATGAAACAATTGCTTGGCTTGTCATCGAGGTTGTGCATGATTTAAATATTTTGTGCGGTGAAGATAGAGCATAGCCAAACTATATGATTTTGTAGGGATAACTTTCTTTGGCCATGTTATTTTGAGAAGACATGATTGCTTAGTTAGTATGCTTGAAGTATTATTATTTATATGTCAATATGAACTTTTGTCTTGAATCTTATGGATCTGAATATTCATAACACAAGTAAGAATAATTACATTGAAATTATGCCAACTAGCATTCCACATTAATAATTATCTTTTTATCATTTACCTACTCGAGGACGAGCAACGTGTATGATTGGGAAACTAAGATGGCATTGCAAGAGACCACTAGAACAACACTTCAATGTAAAAAACATGGTATGGTAGATTGATGAAGTACATACTGATGAATAACAATGCACAAGATATTGAGAAGCATGATGTCCAAACTAAGCAGATGGCATTGCGATAGAGTAGAATGACAGTACTTGAATTTGAAAACATGTTATCATGAATGGAATAGGTACTGAAAAATAGGAAGGCATGCCATATTTACATGCATGATCAGCAGGCTAAGCACAAGGCATTGCAACAGAGTAGATGCACTCCAGGACATTATATGCATGTTGTACCCATATTAAGGGCCAAGTTAGAGAAAGGACCTTATGGGGTGAATAGGATTCATCATCTTTCTGCAAGTCTTGTGAAGAACCGCCTTTACATGTTCCATCATATTGGGTATCATTGATGTCAATTTTGTTGGCCGTTACATTTCTCCGTGAGGTTCTCGTGGATAAATCAGTGTGTGCAATTATATTTTACATGCATGGAAGACAACTAGTAGTTATATTTATGTAATGAGTGCCTGTAGGAGACGACATAAATAGTAGGACTGGGGTTAACTAGCAGCAACAGGTCTCAAAAACTAAAGGGAGAACACATATGAAAGATACAGAATATGTATCGTTTGTACTCAAGATTAACTAGATGGCACACAAAAGTATTAAGGAACAACATAGGTTATACTAGAAGTGGTATAATACTATAATCACCAGCCTGTGGGATAGCATTGGCTGATGGATGATAACTATGGAACAACGTTACCTAAAGAACAAGTCTCTTATCTGAACTATGGAACAACGTTAACTCCTGAACAAGACCCGTAAGAGATCAGCATGAATATACAGTGAAATGTGATAATCTATTTTCCATGATTAGATGAATAACAAAGCCATAAATATTGCACACAAGTAAGATGATGGTACAACCTATCTGGCCGCCATCCATAGGAGTGAGAATCATGTGCTGACTTGTCGATGGCCCTGCAGTTGTTGTGGCTATCCATGTCGGGCACGCGCATTCGATGCAGGCAACTGTTGAGTGGGGACTATAGCTCCCTTTTGGTGTAAGCTTACCTTGTTGGAGCAGCTGCGGTGAGTCGGAAGACGGTGTGGCTGAAGATGCAGAAAATGCATAATGTTAAGAACGACACATCTCTCTGATCTGAAGAAATACCCTAAGAGATCAATAACAAGGTACGCGAGTGGTCACACGTCTGTTGACTGAAGACTAAATTGGGGTCACACGATTTTATTTTATTTTGGTACTGTCCATCTATGCCGGATGGCTTGATGGCCATCTTGCGCCTCCCGGCTGACACTGTTCTGAATCTTCCCCAAAGAGCCAGCGACCACCGGCAGAGCAGCCTGCCTCTGCCGTTCGTGTCCCCGACCAAAACCCCGCTCCCCGCCCCACCACACTGCAGTGGTTGCGCTGCCCCCGGGCCAATCCACAAAGACTCGCCGTCATCCAGATCTGGCAGCGGCAGTACCTTCAACCCACGCAACTTTAAGATAGCCATCTAAGCGCTGCTTCCGCGGCGAACTTTCGCCCCCACACCCTTACGTTGGACACCAGCCAACTGGCAGCCTAGGAGCTCCGCCGGCTCGAGGGGTGCTGCTTCCCATTGGGAATCGATTGGCCCAGAATAAAAATTCAGACAATTGATGCCTAAATAAAGTGATTTGAGATGAGGGTGCGACCTATATGGTGGCCCGGTGAAGTAGGCAGCTCCAGCTGCCTAGCCGGTGAGGCCGGCGCGGTTGCGGTGGCTACCAGCGACAGGGAAGCAGAGATGTTGCGATGGTCGACGGCTGCAGGGAAGTAGCGCCGGGACTCTGGACAGGTCCAAAGTTGGAGCCGCTCCGGCACCGTGAACAACGGCGGGGGTGAATTGGCTCCAATACGATTCACGCGGCCATCGTCGAGGCAGCTCCGACAGCACGGAGTAAGAGGCACACGGCCTAGTGCACGACGGCAAATGGGCAGCGTCTCCGGGATTAGAGAGGAGGGCAGCTGTGAATTTGGTGCGGTGGGGGCGCCATGGAGGAGGGGCTGAGGTTTCGTGGCTCGGGAGAAGGGAGCTTTCAGGGAGAAGGTGATTTGGTGCCCACGAGGTATGAATGGGGAATTGGGAGGGGGAACCATGTCTTACAGACGCATTTGTCTGAAATCTGGGGGGGGGTTACAGTTCTACCCCTTCCTTTAGGCTTCTCGGCTTGGGTCTGTGTACTGAGGGTCGGGGATAGTAGAGTAACTTTACTTCTCCCAAATAGTGGGCGTGAGTGATTTCGGACAAGGAGGGCGTGTTTTGAAATATAGTGAGCGCGAGCGATTTCGGGCGAGGAGGCGTGTTTTCAAATATAGTGGGCACGAGCGATTTTGGGCGAGAAGAGCGTGTTTTGAAATAGTGGGCGCGAGCTATTTCAGGCGAGGAGAGGGTGTTTTACCGACCATGGTTTATGAATTATTCGGCACATGTCATTACGGCCGAGGAGAAGGCGCGCTTGGATGAAGTTACGGACCTACCCTCGATGTACAACAGGCCAATTGATGCGTGCCCCACATAGGCCGGTAATTTCGCGTCTCCCATTTATTTGCTTAGGCGAATTCCGCTGAGTAGAGGGTGTTTAACGGTTCGTTCAAATTTTGCGAGAACGAGTATCCACGTCTACCTTACCAAGTCGATTCGAATCAAATTTTCAAATATTAGCTTGCCACTTCTTTTTTAGATGGAGAGATGATGCTCGGGAGTAATGCGTTTTTACATGCTCGTTGCTAGCGATTTACTATATGAAAAATAGTTGACCCACTCAAAAACGGGAATCAAACCCAAATGAAATATCTCGATTCAATGAAATAGCTCGTTCACCAGGTCAAAATAGTGAACTAAATCCAAAATTGAACACCTCAATCGAGTAGCATGTTGTACAGTATCATAGTACTCCATGAACATGTTGAAAGTCAAAGTAATGAACTTGTTTGATATACGCATATCTCCGTCCATGTGTGGATTGCAGACAACATGTTCTCCAATTTAAATATTTGAATGCAAGTATATATCAAGACATGGTTTATATCAGTCTTTGATGCATAAAACGCGACCTCCCCCTCTTCCGGACTCCTGCTCTCTCTCGCCGACAATCTTCAATTCTGTCGGATGCATCCAACACACAAACCTTTTTGGTCCCAATCCCTCTCTCTCCGTCTCTCTCTCTTTGTGTGTGTGTGTGTGGCGGGGGGGGGGGGTCTTTCTAGTTCGCATGCATATATACTCCATCTATAGGTCTCTCTCGCACACTATGTATGATTCTCTAGTCCAAGCTAAATATCTTGGGTGCACTCATTGTACGCACACAAATTCCTTGGATCGTTGCCCGTAACTCTCTCACGCACCACTCTGTCTTCTCGGAGCTCTTCCCTCTCTCTCTCAAACTCTCCATCTACCTGGGTCACACATACACATGCATATCTCACTCACACTCGATAGACCCATCTAAAACTCTATCTCTCTACCTCGTTCTCTCTCCATCTCACACGCACACACACACAATCTCATGCCTAGCCAAGTATGATGGTCTCTCACTCAAATGTAGGCGCACGTAGTCCCCCCTATATGTGTATGACTAGCTAATCTTAGTCTCCATCATAAACATGTGTGTCGGCGTTCTGGGAACGGGGGTCCCAGACTTGCCTGCCTGCGGCCCACGGCGAGGCTCCACCAGCGGCCCTGTACGACCCATCTTCACCAGCAAACACTCAAGACCCTCGCGAGGGGCCAAGCCTCACGAGGCGGATGATGCAAGACCTCCTCGGGGGCGGCCTCACTAGGCCGGCTTGCGAGGGGCAGAGAGATCAAGGAAAGGGACACCTCGCGAGGTTCCTGTGACGCAAGCCATGACGACTGAAGCCAGGCAGGCACCAACGCGCAGTGTCCTTGTTTCCTCTTTGGTGCTAAAGGGGCAAGCGCATGCGAGGAGTCCCGAGGCATCAGGCAAAGGTTTCCATATTGGTGCAACAAGACCAAGACCAATAGGACAACAGGACGAAGGTCACCATGGAGCCCAAGACGGCGTCACCACTAGAGCCTTTGGCAGGCGAAGACTACTTTTGTCAGGATAGCTTGTACTAGTTGTCCCTTCGAATTTGGCCGTTGTGGGATCCCTTCCCGCTCAATATTTGGGAAGAGGACTAGGGCCTCTATAAATAGGACTAGCCACCACCATAGTAGGGGGGGGGGGCGAATCAGAGAGAGAGAGAGCATCAACTCACCAAGCACAAGAACACCTCACCTCGCGAGGCTGTTCTTCCTTTGTAACTGTTCATCCTTAGCCCAAGAGGCAACCTACCACACCACATTAGAGTAGGGTATTACACCACAATGGTGGCCTGAACCAGTATAAATCTTGTGTCTCGTGTTCTTTGGGTTCGTCGAGCTAGGCCATGAGATCGTAGAGTGTGCGAGCTAGAGAGGGGGAGATATCTTTGTGCGCACCCCAGTGTTCGAACCTCAAGGGTTTTGCTGGAACCTGAAATCCGACATTTGGCATGCCAGGTAGGGGTGCGCCGAAGCCTTGCCCCCCGACGGCCTCGCCTCTCTGACCAACTCTCATGGACGCCGCCTCTTCTCCGACTAGATCGACGGGCGCCCTCCGCAGCGCCGGGGGGTTCCGGGCCTTCACCCCCGCCTTACGGCGGGTGCAGTGGCCGCACAAGTTCAAGCCAGAGATGCCGCCCTGTTATGATGGTGCGACAGATCCGGTAGCCTTCCTGCTGGCGTACGAGGAGGCCGTCTTGGAGGTTGGGGGCGATGGTAAAGTCATGGCCAACTGGCTCCCAATAGCCCTCGCTAGCATGCCGCGCGCCTGGCTCCTGCATCTACTGGAATCTTCTGTGGCCTCCTGGGAGGAGCTGCATGACCTCTTCATCGCGCGCTTCGGAGGACCAGCACCCCCTGTCGTCGCAGCTCTCCTTGGTGGCTCGTAGGCGCCGCCCTCGGATCATCACGCCAAGCTGTTCTTTCGCCAGATCAGCGCCGTCTCCACGCGGCAGGGGGCTCCCCCGGGTTGGGCAGCACCCAAGGCCGACCTGACCTTCAACTCGGGGGATCACCCAGTCACCACCGTCGGCTCGGGCGTGCTTCTGATGCTTTGCACGCCCACCATCTGTGACGTAGCCGTCACCAAGACCCTCATCGACGGTGGCGCTGGCCTCAATATGCTCTCCGTGGAGGCTTTCAACCTCCTTCACGTACCACTTGAGTGGCTCCGCCCCAGCAAGCCTTTCTCTAGGGTCGGTGGCGGCTCATCCGACCCCCTGGGGCAGATCGTCTCCCCGTGACTTTTGGCACACACGACAACTACCGCACCGAGCTGATCGACTTCGACATTGCCCGCATCGGCTTGCCATACAACGCCGTCCTCGGGTACCCGGCACTGGCCCAGTTCATGGCAGCCACTCATCCTGCCTACAACCTCATGAAGATGCCAGGAAGCAAGGACGTCCTCACCATGGCCGGAGACACCAAGGAAGCCGTGGCGGCCCTCAAGCTCACCTTCAGGGCCACGGCGGCAGCTTGCGCAGCCAACAAGGCAGTGTCCAGAACCAAGGGGGCTGTGCTGACCAAGAAGAAGCAACTGTTCACTCAGGGTCAAGCCAAGACGAAGCAGATACCGGTCGACGAGGACGGGGCCTCTGGCGCCACCTTTACCATAGGCGCCGACCTCGCCCCAGATCAAGAAAAAGAGTTGGTGGACTTCTTGCGGGTGAACAAGGAAGTATTCGCCTGGGAACCCAAGTAGCTGGCCGGGGTTCCGAGAAGAGTGATCGAGCATCATCTAAGGGTATGCCCCAACATGCGCCCTGTGAAGGAGAGGGCAAGGCGGCAGTCGACGGAGAAGTAGTCTTTCATCATCCAGGAAACCCGCAAGCTCATTCAGGAAACCCGCAAGTTGGAGGCAGCGGGTGTCATTCGCGAAGTCCTATACCCAGAGTGGCTGGCAAATCTGGTCGTCATGCCGAAGAAAGGAGGGAAGGAGTGCATGTATGTCGACTTCACCAACCTCAACAAGGCTTGCCCTTAAGACCTGTTCCTGTTGCCGCGCATCGACCAGATTGTCGACTCCACCGCCGAGTGTGATCTGCTATGTTTCCTGGATGCGTTCTCAAGCTACCACCAGATCAAGATGGTGGTGGAAGATGAGGAGAAAATAGCTTTCCTGACCGCATGCGGGGTATACTGCTACACTTGCATGCCATTTGGACTGCGCAATGCAGGAGCGACCTTCCAGCGACTGATGCACATCGCCTTGGGGCAGCAGCTCAGGAGAAATGATGAGGCCTACATTGATGACATTGTGGTGAAGTCTTGGGAGGCAAGAACTCTGATTCATGACCTGGAGGAAACCTTCACGAGCCTATGCCAGGTGGACCTGCGGCTCAACCCAGAGAAGTGCGTGTTTGGTGTCCCTTCGGGCAAGCTGTTGGGCTTCCTCGTGTCTCACGGGGGGATCGAGGCCAACCCGGAGAAGGTCAAGGCGATCGAAGACATGAGCCCACCGCAAAACCTCAAGGAGATGCAGAAGCTTGCAGGCTGCGTGCCTTCGTTGGGGCGCTTCATCTCCAAGTTAGGGGATCGCGCCTTGCCGTTCTTCAAGCTGATGAAGAAGAAGGGTCCGTTCGAGTGGACCCCCGAGGCCGACCTGGCATTTCAAGACCTCAAGAGATACTTGACCAGCCTGCTGGAGATGGTGGCGCCTCGTCCTCGCGAGCCCTTGCTACTCTACCTGTCTGCAACACCCCACTCCGCCAGCGCGGTGCTGGTGGCCCTCAGGGAGGGGCCCGAGGTCAAGGACCCGCCAAGTGGAGTCGCCAAGCCGGATGAGGCATCTCAGCACCAAGGCGATGCTCCTGACATAGTGGCTGCCCCGACCAGTCATCAAGCCCGAGGAGCTGGAAACCCATAGGAAACACCTCACTCCCCGGGAGCCAAAAACTCCGTCAGCTCTCCCACCCTTGTCGAGCACCCAGTGTACTTCATCAGCACGGTTCTGTGAGATGCAAGGGCGCGATACCCCATGCCTCAGAAGCTCTTGCTCACGCTCCTGGTGACCTCGCGCAAGCTGCGCCACTACTTCCAAGGTCACCCCATCAAGGTCGTTTCAGCTTACCCGTTGGAGAGAGTGCTCAGAAGCCCCAATGCTGTGGGAAGGGTCGCCGAATGGAACATCGAGCTGCAAGCGTTTGACCTAGAGTTTAGCACAAGCAGAGTCATCAAGGGGGCTGCACTCGCCAACTTTGTGGCAGAATGGACCGACACCCTAGAGCTCGAAGCAGGTGAGAACCGATCCCTCTCACCAGGAAGTGAAGCGCCAGATGGTTGGGTCATGTACTTCGATGGCGCGTTTGCACGTCAGGGCGCAGGGGCTGGAGCCGTGCTCATCTCGCCCACTCAGGACAAGCTTTACTATGCCGTGCAGATCTGCTTCCACCAAGGCGAGAAGGTCTCCAACAACATCACAGAGTACGAGGGTCTCATTGCTGGCCTCAAAGCGGCGGTGGCCCTGGGGGTGAAATGCCTCACCGTCAAGGGAGACTCGCAGCTCCTCGTCAACTTCTCCAACAAGGTGTATGAGCCAAAGGATGAGCACATGGAGGCATACCTCGTGGAGGTGCACAAAATGGAGAAGTAGTTCCTGGGCCTGGAGCTACAACATGTGCATCGTGGCACCAACAAAGAGGCCGACGGCATCGCCAAAAGAGCATCCAAGCGGCTTCCCCAAGAGCCTTGCGTCTTCGAGGAGCGGCTCTTCAAGCCTTCGGCAGCACCTCCGCCTGCGGGGCTGACACCATCTCAGGAGGAGCTCCCCCAGCCACCAGCCTCGGGAGCCCCCGCCTGTGGCCCGATTACAGGAGCACGCCTCCTCTTAGCGCTTGAGCCTCAGGAAGGGTGCTAGACCAAGGAGCTCAGGGTGTACCTGACGAAAGGCACGTTGCCGGAGAAGGAGGAAGATGCGGAGCGTGTGGCCCGGTAGGCTACGACGTACTTCATCCAGGACGGTGAGCTATATAGGAAGCGGCCAAATGATGTTTCTCTGTGATGCATTTCCAGGGAATAAGGGAAAGAGTTGCTGGCTGACATACATGGCAGAGACTGCGGGCACCACTCATCATCGTGCATCCTAGTCGGCAAGGCTTTCCACAACGGGTTCTACTGGCCCACGGCACTCAACGACGCGGCCGAGCTGGTGAAATCCTGCGGGGCCTACCAGTTCCACGCCAAGAAGATCCACCAGCCGGCTCAGGGCCTCCAGACTATCCCACTCTCATGGCTGTTTGCGGTCTGGGGGCTGGATATCCGGGGCCCATTCCCTTGAGCGCCTGGAGGTTACCGCTACCTCTACATCGCCATTGACAAATTCACCAAGTGGGCGGAAGTGGAAGCTGTCCGCACCATCCCAGCTGGGTCAGCAGTCAAGTTCATCAAGGGCCTCGTAAGCCGATTTGGGGTCCCTAATCGCATCATCACAGACAACGGCTCACAGTTCACTAGCAATCTCTTCAAAACATATTGTGCTAACCTTGGAACGCAGATCTGCTACGCCTCCATGGCGCACCCCAGGAGCAATGGCCAGAGCGAACGCACCAATGCGGAGGTCCTGAGGGGTCTCAAGACAAGGACCTTCAAGAAGAAGCTCGAGGCCTGCGGCAGGGGCTGGCACGACGAGCTCCAGTCTGTGCTGTGGTCCATCCGCACCACCGCCACCAGGACGACAGGCGAGACCCCGTTCTTCCTCGTCTACGGAGCAGAAGCAGTTCTCCCACATGAGGTCAGGCATCACTCCGCGCGGGTCCTGGCGTTTGATGAAACGCGGCAGGACACCATGCGGGGGATGGATCTCGTGCTGGGGGAGGAACACCGCCATGAAGCCTCACTCCGAGCTGCGAGGTACCAGCAGGCGCTGTGGCGGTACCACTGCTGCAGCGTCCGCTCCAGGACGCTCGAGGTGGGTGATCTTATCCTGAGGCGGGTGCTCTCCAGGGAAGGGCTGCACAAGCTCTCGCCCATGTGGGAGGGCTAGTTTCGGGTCGCCCACGTCTCAAGGCCTGGCGCCGCGCGTGGAGACGCAGGACAGGATCCCCATCCAGAACGCCTGGAACATCCAGCACCTCCAGAAGTTCTACCCATGAAGCAAGGCCCAGTGCCTGTGAAGAATCTCCGCTCGTGACACTCATGTAATAATGAGTGGGGCTGTACACGCCCCGGAGTCTCAGGAGTGCCGCCCTCGGGCCTCGGGGGCTCCCTCCCACGCCTAGTGGCAGCACTTAGCTCCGCGTTGGTGAGAAGACAAGAAGACTAGACTAGGTGCCGGACGCGGCTTTTTCATTTGCTTTCCGCAGTTAGTTTGCCCCCTATTTTAAGTGAGAATTTGCTTTCTGGTGTTCCTTGCTGGCCTGGTTCCATTGTCCTTGTTGCCTCCTTTTCTACCCTCGGTTCCTTGTTTTTGACCCGTTCTCTCCCTCGCGTGCCTCGCGAGGGTCTGGACAGGCGCCCTCGTGAGCTTTTTTGTTTTCTTGTCTTTCGCAAGGCACCCTCGCTCGAGCTCGCAAGCTAGCGCACCCCTCTTAATCCGTGCCCTCGGGTACCGCGATGCAAAGCATTGGGTTACGGCTGGCAGTGCCTACGACTAGGATCCGGAAGAATAAGGATTCCCTAACAAATTTTTGTAGTTCTCAGGCGCCTTCCGAGCACAGGAGGCCTCATAAGGCATTGGGGAACACGCGTCTCGCGTGGTGGAACCTACTTCAGGCGCATCAAGCTAAGTTATTCCTACGCGCATACATAAAATATGACACTGCAACACAACACAGGAATGATAAACATAGCACAGCCACTTAGAAATCATAATTGTTGCACGCCCTAGCAGGGCCCCATACTTGTCTCTCTCTAATGCGGGAAGGAAAGGAAGAACGAAACAAAAGCAGGACGTGCTCCTACGACAGGTCGCAAGGACGGTCCCGTGGCGCTCTCCTGAGCTCAGCCAGACCCCTCCTCGCGCTTCACCGGAGCGCGGTGACGAGACGATCCGCTGCCACCTTCAAAGCGGGCGTGGCGGCTGGTCGTAACCGCCGCTGCTGGAGCTTTCGCCGGAAGAAGAGTCGCCATAGATGGACGAGACATGGCCGACACCGAGGGCGGGCCCGCCATCACTCTCGTCGCGGCCATTGCCAAGGCCGAGCACCTCGTCGCCGTCGTTGTCCTCGGGGCAGCACCTGACGCAACGACCATCTTCCCCAAATACCCTCACGAAGAGGGTCGCGTCACCGTCGTACTTTAAGTGGAGGGTACACCGCCTGCCCAGTTTGCATGCATGGGCGAACATCTGCCAGCCGCGAGCAAGGACTACGTTGCCTGCGGCGGAGACCTCAACCGCGACCCAAGAAGCCTTGCTGTAGTAGCCGTCCGCCTGCAGCCAAAGACCGCCTGCACCAGTGACTGGTGACTCGCTGACAAAGAAGCACGAGAGCTGAAGCCAAGTGCCGGCCGGGTTCTCCGACCACACGATGAACTCTGGCAGCACTTCCACGGAGTTGAAGCGCGGCCTGGGCGGCCGCGCGACCATGGCACGCCTCCCTTCATCGACAGGGCCCCCATGACTCGGGCGTCCACCACCACGCGAAGAGGCGCCACCGCGGCCACGAGGGGCCGCGACGGGGGTTACAACATGCTTGCAGGGACGGCCGCGCCCCCTTTTGGGTGGCGGTGAGCTGGGCCCCTCCTGGCAAGTCTTCCCTTTCTCCGCAGCCGAGAGCCGCTTCGCAGGCGCCATGGGTGTCACTGCAGGCAAAGAAGCAAGTAAGAAGAAGAAGAGGGAGACACCCACGTCCAATCAATCACCACGTGTCAAGCGGGGCCGCAGGCTGTTGGGGCCCATGATGCTCCGCACTTGCCCTTTGGCGTCGCCTCGAAGCCAAGCCCGAGCGCACCTTGGGCCCCGGGGCTACTACCGGCGGTTTGGGAACGGGGGTCCCCAGACTTGCCTGCCTGTGGCCCATGGCGTGGCTCCACCAGCGGCCCTGTACGACCCATCTTCACCAGCAAACACTCAAGACCCTCGCGAGGAGGACGATGCAAGACCTGCTTGGGGCGTCCTCACCAGGCCGGCTCGCGATGGGCGGAGAGGTCAAGGCAAGGGACACCTCGCGAGGTTCCTGTGATGCAAGCCATGATGACTGGAGCCAGGCGGGCGACAGCGCGCAGTGTCCTCGTTTCCTCTTTGGTGCTAAAGGGGCAAGCGTAGGCAAGGAGTCCCGAGGCATCATGCAAAGGTTTCCATATCGGTGCAACAAGACCAAGACCAGCAGGACAACAGGATGGAGGTCACCATGGAGCCCAAGACGACGTCACCACCAGAGCCTTTGGCAGGCGAAGACTACTTTTGTCAAGATAGCTTGTACTAGTTGTCTCCCTTCGAATTTGGCCGTTGTGGGATCCCTTCCCACTAAATATTTGGGAAGAGGACCACGGCCTCTATAAATAGGACTAGCCACCACCATAGCAAGGGGGGGACGAATCAGAGAGAGAGAGAGCATCAACTCACCAAGCACAAGAACACCTCACCTCGCGAGGCTGTTCTTCCCTTGTAACTGTTCATCGTCAGCCCAAGAGGCAACCCACCACACCACACTGGAGTAGGGTATTACACTACAACGGTGGCCTGAACCAGTATAAATCTTGTGTCTCGTGTTCTTTGGGTTCATCGAGCTAGGCCGTGAGATCATAGAGTGTGCGAGCTAGAGAGGGGGAGAGATCTTTGTGCGCACCCCAGTGTCTGAACCTCAAGGGTTTTGCCGGAACCCGAAATCTGACAATGTGCATGGTCTATCTCGATTTCTCTTGGGGCATCTTTCTATTGCGCAGACACCTCCCTCGATCTCCCACCCATATTGTCCCCTCATGATCTCGAGGGGATCTCTCTATCACAAACACACCCTCTCTCTCTCCCCATGCATCCATGTTCTCCATGTGTCCCTCTCGAGCTTTGTTCCTTGTTGGCCAGACCTCTATTGGACATGTGCTATAGGGGTGTCTCTCTCCTTTGCAAACAATCACGCACTAGCTATCTTCGTGTATCTCCTCACCTCACTTTTCTATCTCGGAGATTCATGCGTGATATGTTTGCATAAGAAACGAAAAACACACTCCCTCTCTAATTTATCATTTGTTGTCCCTTTCTCTTTCACACACATACTCCTTTTGCACACTCACTCATTCTCCTTCACATGCACTTGATCTCTCTCGACTTAGGCACTCTCTTCGGTCCATAGCATATGAATTTATTGAAAAGTCAAACATCACAAAGTAGGACCATGTACGTGGAGAAAAACATTTACATCTAGAACGACAAACATATACCATTAGATTCATCATGAGATGTAGTTTTGTATGATGTACCTTTGGTATTGTAGATATAAATAACATTTGCGTAAACCTGATCAATGTTTCCAAAGTTCGACTTATAAAAACTTTACATGCACTGCATTATCGAGCGGATGGAATATCTCTTTCCCCCTCTTAGCTATCTGACGCACCACTCAGCCTTATCGGGGCTCCTTTATCTCTCTCAAACTTTATATCTCCCTGGTTCACACATACACATGTCCCGCTCACGCTACATATAGACCCATCCAACACTCTCCGTCCTTGTTCTCTCTCTGTGTGACACGTACCCCCCTAAGTACCATAATCCCTCACTCCATCATTGGCGCACACACTCCCCCCTAAGTATGATTATCTCTCACTAGCCATCTGGAACACACGTCTATCTCGATATCTCTCGGGGTATCTTCTATCGTGTACACACCTTGTCACTCGATCTCCCACCCATGTAGTCCCATCGCGATCTCCAGGGGATCTCTCTATGACAAACATACACTCTCTCCTCCCCATGTCTGCATGTTCTCTGTATGTCTCTCTCGACCTCTCTCCCTTGTTTGTCAGACCCCTCTTGGCCACGTGCTAGGGGTCTTTCTCTCTCGGTTGCACACAACCACACACTATCTCCTCACCTTGCTTCCATTGTCGAAGATGCATGTGTGATATGTTTGCATAAGACACACACGCCTTTTCTCTACTTTTATCGTGTGTTGTCCATGTCTCTTTCACACACCCACACACACTTTTTTCACTCACTCTTTCTATTTCACTCTCTCTCTAGTTAGGGACTCTCTCACGTCCATAAGCATATGGATGTCTTGAAAAGTCAAACCTCATAAAAGTTTGACCAGGTATATGTGGAGAAAAACATTTACATATGGAACGATCATTAGATTCATCACAACATGTACTTACGTCATACTATCATTTATCTTTGGTATTGCAGATATAAGTAATTTCTTTATAAGCTTGGTTAAAGTTTCAAAAGTTTGACTTTAAATTTTTTTGGCACTACATTATCGAATGGAGGGAGTAGCTCATTCTCTCTCTGCTATCTCTCATGGGCCTCCCCTCTCACTCGAACTCTCTATACCGATAGATTATACGCCCATTGTGTCAGTGTATAGCTCCGTATATTGTTTAGTTGACCGGTCAACTAGTACACATGCTGCCTTGTCAGCTCGTGTTCTCTATCTTTGTGTGCTGGCCCATGTGGCAATGGGTGAAAATAAGTAAACTAGAGGCCCATCTGACACGTGGTGAAGTAAACAAAGTTGAAACCACTCGGGGTAGCACCCTGCATGCTAGTAAATTGAGGGCACATTGAGGACACACTTCTTCTGCGTGAAGGACGCACTCACGCACAATTCACCACTGCACAGTGGCATGCACAGAAGGACACACTCGCGCACACCCAGCAGGCCAGCACACAACACACACCAGCACACGTGTACACAGGCGTCGCCTCCGGTTGAGATGGACGGCAAGGCAGCCAACAAGCGGAGGCGGCTCGAGCCAAAACCGCATCCGGCGAGCCTGGACTTCATCAACAGCCTCCCCGATGACATGCTGCTTGTCATCATCGGCCTCCTCCCCACCAAATCTACCATGCAGACCGCCCTGCTCTCGCGGCGGTGGCGCTCCCTCTGGCGTCGCGTCCCCCTCAACCTCACCGTCGACAGCTGCCTCTGCGACGGGGATTGCAAACACATGGTTGCAGTCTCCAAGATCCTTTCATCGCACCCTGGGCCAGCCAGACGCCTTGACATCCGCATGTTCAGTACCAACTGCAAGGTCCAAGCCAAGTTTGATGAGTGTTTCTTATGCCCTGCCCTAGATGAGCTCGAGGAGCTCAGCTTTCAAGCTGGACGATGTCGCTCTCTACCGCCGTCCACGCTCCGCCTCACACCAACGCTGCACCGCGCCAGCTTCAGCTCATGCTATCTTCCCCAGATTAATGCCGCGCCCGCCCTTCTTCTCCCTCAACTCAAGAAGCTAGACCTCTTCGACGTTGGCATCTCGAAGCAGGCTATGGAGCACCTGCTCTACAGCTGTACTACGCTCGAGTACCTTCATCTTGAGCAGATCCATGGGTTCATTGGCCTCCACATCGCGATAACGAATATCCGATGGATTTATGTGTCTTGCTGGCCCCGCAACAAGACATCAATTGGGAAGAGATCACTCCAACTGTTCCACGTTATGGTCATTGAGAATGCACCTTTCCTTGAGAGATTGCTTGTATCTGATCTAGAAGGTCCAGCAAAAATCAGTGTCATTGACACGCCGAAATTGACAGCGTTGGTGTACTCCTCTGCCAAATTCTCCGAACTCTTTATTGGATCCGTAATCATTCTGGTACAACACTCATCTTCTTCTCCGTATTCTTGAAATTCACATTTTAAAATTTCTTCTTGATGTATTTACGGCCGTCTTCCAAAAAATGATTCCCACAAGCATAACCCAGTCTATGTGCACAGTGAAGATCTTGGCAATAAAATCTATCGGCCCCAATTTGGATCAAGTTATTGGATTCCTTACATGCTTTCTGTGCACGGAGAAGCTACTCATCGAGGTGAAACTTCTTTCCTATTAGGAAACGGTAATCACACTGTAGCTCAATTTTTTTTCATAATTTTCCCAAATTACGATGACAAGTGTAGTGTTCAAAACTGCATCTACGCACTGCACCGAAAGAAATGTTTTTAGTATTTTTTTCTCACATGATCGCCTGCATCATTTTTTTGTTTTACTAATATAGTAGCCTAGGCTAGTCATAGTGGAACGTAACTTAGACTAGTAAATCTATGGTTTCCCGAAGAGCAAGTACTACCTCCGTCCTGGTTTACTCTTCTTATTTTGTAGTATCAAAATTAGACCATAGATTTAACAGACAAAATGTTAATGCATGTCACTAAAAATTATATCGTTGGATTCGTATTTGAACATAATTTCAAATGTTATAATTTTTGTTGACATGCGGCATTTACTTAGGTAAATCTATGGTCAAAATTTTACACTAAATATGAGGTAGTACTAAAGTGGGCTGTAACGTCCCTCCACCATGTAGGCCAAAACACGTGCCAAATTCACTTGTGATGCATTTGGCATCGATGCCCCTCCATTGCTCACCTGGTTCCCCAATCTGGATCACCTACTTTGCTCCAGTGCGAAATTAACTCACGCAATGAACAAACACTTGCGTGGGAGAGAGAGAGAGGAATGAGGCAATAAAAAACACTTTTTGGGAGAGTGAGAGGTTGGTGTAGTTGGTTTGATTCATTTCTTTATACATGTGGGTCTGTGTGCACAATGGTGCCAACTCTCTCACATCGCGAGAGCGGTGGCAAAATATTTTGATTTGACATCGATGCGTATTATGTGGCAAACTTTTGAGAAATATGGCACCGGCCACATAGTGGAAGGCAGCAAATGCCCAAGCTCTTCACGTGCTCCTATGTCAATGAGAGGAAAGAGAAAGAGAGAGAGAGAGTGAAAAAATATCACAAGCCAACCAACCCTATCGTATGAGCGAATGATATTGGTACCTCTTGATGACACACGACAATCATACACAACCAGCTATTCTAATATGTACTCTTCTTTTGCAGATAAAAAAGACCCAAAAGTGAAAAATGTGCTCCACTATAACAATCTCATCGAATGCCTTGATCTCCATCTTATAGAAATTGATATGATCGACTACCGAGGCAGCACATCTGAGATTAAATTGGCTAGGTTCTTTGTTCTGGAAGCAAGTGTGCTCAAGGTAATGAGTGTCGACGTCCTGGGAACGAGGGTCCCCAGACTTGCCTGCCTGCGGCCCACGGCGTGGCTGGGCTGGCAGGTTCGTACGACCCATCTTCATCGACAAGGCATTCAAGACCCTCACGAGGCGGACAATGCAAGACCTCCTCAGGAGCGGCCTCGCCAGGCAAGCTCGCATGGGGCGGAGAGATCAAGGCAAGGCAAACCTTGCGAGGTCCGCGTGACGTGAGCCATGACGATCGAGACCAGGCATGCGCCAGGCGGGCGCCAGCGCGCAGTGTCCTTGTTTCCTCTTTGGTGCCAAGGGGGCAAGCGCAGGCGCGGAGTACCAAGGCAGCAAGCAAAGGTTTCCATATTGGTGCAACAAGACCAAGACCCTTAGGACGGCAAGACGGAGGTCACCATGGAGCCCAAGACGGCGTCATCATCAGAGCCTTTTGCAGGCGAAGACCACCTTTTGTCAGGATAGCTTGTACTAGCTGTCCCCTTTCAAACTGTCCGTTGTTGGCTCCCTTCCCGCTCAATATTTGGGGAGAGGACCAGGGCCTCTATAAATAGGACTAGCCACCGCCGGGGGAGATATCATCTTGGACCGGATCCACCCCACCAAGGCCACACACATGTTCGCCAAGCACAAGAACACCTCAACTTCAGGGGGCGGTTCTTCCCCTTGTAACTGTTCTTCATCAGCCCAAGAGGCAATCCACCACCACCATGCTGGAGTAGGGTATTACACCACAACGGTGGCCCGAACCAGTATAAATCTTGTGTCTTTCTGTGTTGTGAGTTCGTCGTGTTCGTCCGCGAGATCTTAGAGAGCTAGTGCGTAGATCCATAGGGAGAAAACCTTCGCGCGCACCCCAGTGTTTGAACCTTAAGGGTCTGCTGGAACCCGTGATCCGACAATGAGGTTTGGCGTTCTCTGGCGCAACAATGAATGGCATGCTGATCACCGCAAGCGTCTAAGCCTAAATGACAAAGTCTCCGCAGAAGCTAAATTTGTTTTTGAAACATCAAGTAGCCAGAGACTCAAAAATTTATTTGCCCATTAGTGAGTTGTCAGGGCGGTGGATTTTAGTTTGTATGATAATGCTGCATCCACCTAAAGTAACGAAAGTTATTACGTAAACTTCCTAGATTCTCTCTTCGTAGGTGAAACATTACTCCTAACATTTGTAATATCAGTTTGAAACTTGTAATATTGTCGTGTACTATTCCTACGTTTTCTAAATCCTACGAATCAAAGAGGTCCTGAGTTGGTGATGATGTTGTGCCTGCCATCTTTCACCAATAGCCGTCGGATCTAGATCTGACGCATACAAACCAAACTTCTCCAGTTTTGCAAAAAGATGCCCGCACTTGTTCCCTATTTACAAACAACTCCTTGTCTATCACAATCAGCCTTATCTCCTCCCACCACATCTAGAAGGCCATGAAAAAATCTAGCGCGATGGCCGCTGCCGGTGCCGTCCACCCCCAATCTTGGTGTTCCGTGCAATGCACGTGCATCTATGCACGGGAAATTATGTCAAACACGGCTAGTTGTAAACAAGCTAGCTCTATAGCCATGATGATAGTGACTGAAGACGGTGAGGCTGACTTATGTGTTATGCCGAACATGGCGCCTATACTCAGGTGTCATCTCCGGCGCAGGGTCTTGTCACTTCAATGCGACGAGCAGAACGTAATAATTTGACAAACGGGCAGTACAGTGCTACTACATTTGCAATACTACTACTAGGACTAGCACCACCACCTGGATTTAGTAGTACTACCACATCCATCTGGATTTAGTATTTGACTAGCAATATCTAGTAATGCATGTCACAAAAAATGTATTACTCCCTCTGTAAATAAATACATGGTGTATTGTTTTATTCCTTCCGGTAGATGGCTCAAATCCGAAGTCTCATTAATCAGACTACTATTGTACTCACCGAGCGCTCAACTTTGTAAGCTACCAACAAAAAGTTGCAATCAAAGACTACTATTGTACCCCCTCCGTACTGGTGCATTAGTCACGTTATGAAAACCAAATAGTGATCCCAAAACTTTTAGGCGCGGTGCATTAACTACCCACCTCTTTCTCTGTTTCTTGCCACGAAAAAAGAAATCACCCAATACAAATACCAGACGTGGGGTGCGTATGTTGGGGAACGTAGTATTTCAAAAAAATTCCTACGATCACGCAAGATCGATCTAGGAGAGGCATAACAACGAGCGGGGAGAGTGTGTCCACGTACCCTCGTAGATCGAAAGCGGAAGCGTTTAGTAACATGGTTGATGTAGTCGAACGTCTTCGCGATCCAACAGAGGGAGTTCTGGACTAAGGGGTCCTCGGGCGTCCGGCCTGTTAACTATGGAACGGACTGATGGCTGTGAAGATACGAAGACCGAAGACTGCACCCGTGTCCGGATGGGACTCTCCTTGGTGTGGAAGGCAAGCTTGGCGACCAAATATGTAGATTCCTTTCTTTGTAACCGACCTTGTGTAACCCTAGATCCTCCCGGTGTCTATATAAACCGGAGGACTTAGTCCAAAGGGGGGGGGGGGAGATTCATGACCATAGCCATACAAGCTAGACCTCTAGGGTTTATCCATCACGATCTCGTGGTAGATCAACTCTTGTAATACTCATATTCATCAATATCAATCAAGCAGGACATAGAGTATTACCTCCATAGAGAGGGCCCGAAACTGGGTAAACATTGTGTCCCTTGTCTCCTGTTACCATCGACCTTAGATGCACAGTTCGGGACCCCCTACCCGAGATCCGCTAGTTTTGACACCGACATTGGTGCTTTCATTGAGAGTTCCACTATGCCGTCCTCAAAAGGTTCGATGGCCCCTTCAATCGTCGACAATGACGCTGTCCCAGGAGAAATCTTCCTCCCTGGACAGATTTTTGTGTTTGGCGGCTTCGCACTACAGGCCAACTCGTTTGGCCATCTGGAGCAGATCGATAGCTACGCCCCTGGCCATCATGTCAGATTTGTGAGCTTGAACTATGTCATGGACATCCGTGGTGATCTAATCTTCGTTGGATTTGAGACCGCAGCGATCGCTCCTGGTCACCTTGATGAACATGACCTAAATCTGTCATCGGACCATATTCAGAAGATAGCTCCTGTAACTACTCTGGCCTTAGATCCGGAGCATACGGCGCCATCTAAGGACTGGAGGTTCAACCCCACCACGGAATTCATAGATTCCTAGACGTTGGAGCCGCACATGGACTTAAACTCACACAATATTTTTGTCACCAAAACCCCGGACTCGTCTCCGGGTGTAAGTTCCGAACCATGTGAGTCCACGGATGCCGAGCTTGATCGTTTATCAATCTTTGAGTTGAGCGCCACAGACATCTTCCAGCACTCACCCTTGGGTGATGTGCTAAGCTCATTAAAGAACATGTTCTTGGCGGGGGACTCACAGCCGAACTATATCCGGTTCAAACTAGAAGCTGATGATAGGGAATTTCGCTCCCCACCCGCCACCCACTTTATAGCCACTGTCGAAGACTTAACCGACATGCTCGATTACGGCTCTGATGACATCGACGGTATGGACGATGATGCCAGAGAAGAAGAGGCCCAGGGCCTGCCATTCACAGTATGTTGGACGACCACTTCCTCGTACGATGTGTACATGGTGGATGCACCAAAGGAGAATAGCGGCGATGACAAAGAAAATCGAGTTGAGAATAAACCTCTCGAGACACAGCAAAAACACCGACATCCTCGACGCCGCTCTAAGTCATGTCGTTCGAAGAACAGCAATACCGGCACTGGAGAAGACAATACTCCGGACGATGCCGAAAACAATGAAGACCTTGCTGAGGTAACCTCCGAACAGGAGGAGCAAGAAAACGGGAAAGCTAGCCCCGACGAACAGGCCAGACCCAACGACTTGGAGGACGATAGTTATCATCCGCTGTCTGAGGATGAGGAAAGTCTCGACAACAAAGATTTCATCGTGCCCGAGGAACCTCTCGAGTAGGAGCACTTCAAGCGCCAGCTAATAGCCACCGCAAGGAGCCTGAAAAAGAAGCAGCAACAGCTTCAAGCTAACCAAGATCTGCTCGTCGACAGGTGGACTGACGTTCTGGCAGCCGAAGAATACCGCCTCAGACGCCCAGCCAAGAGTTACCCAAAATGAATATTGCTACCTCAGTTCGACGAAGAGGCGCCAGAGCCCATACTCCCCTCGCGTAATACGGCCGACCGAACACTACACGGTCGGGACAGTTCGGCGGACCGACCACTTTGTGGTCAGGATAGAGCGGCAACTCAAGCTGAACGGCAGCCCGCCCTGCTGCCATGAAAAAACAGAGACAAAACAGTTCGGGGTCATACACATGACCTCCGGCAGACCCTGGATAATAGAGCAGGATATACCTGATCGATTTATGGATCGCGAGGACGTTCCTCGACACGTGATGATGGCTACCTATTCGGACGTGACAAACCTAGTCACACCTGAGCCGACAACCGCAGACGGACTCCATCGGAGCTACGTCGCGACACATCCCGATACAGAGGCGCCGCACACCCTCTTTGCTTCATCGATGAAGTAATGGATCACGAATTCCCTGAAGGGTTCAAACCCGTTAACATTGAATCATACGACAGAACAACCGACCCCGTGGTATGGATCGAGGATTTTATTCTCCATATCAACATGGCCCGCGGAGATGACCTCCACACTATAAAATACCTCCCATTAAAGCTCAAAGGGCCAGCTCGGCACTGGTTAAATAGCCTGCCTGAAAATTCTATCGGCAGCTGGGAGGACTTGGAAGAAGCCTTCCTCGACAACTTCCAAGGTACATATGTCCGGCCACCAGATGCCGATGATTTAAGCCACATAGTCCAACAACCTGGAGAGTCAGCCAGGAAATTTTGGACTAGGTTCCTAACCAAAAAGAACCAGATCGTCGACTGTCCAGATGCCGAAGCCCTAGCGGCTTTAAACATAGCATCCGCGACGAATGGCTCGCCCGCCACCTCGGCCAAGAAAAGCCGAAATCTTTGACAGCCCTCACGGCACTCATGACCCGCTTTTGTGCGGGTGAGGATAGTTGGTTGGCTCATAGAAAAAACACAGCCAGCAAGGCAGGCCCCTCTGAGGTTAAGAACAGCAACGGCAAGCTCCGACGCAGCAAACACAAACGCCGAAGCAATGACGACAACACCAATGACACTGCTGTCAATGCCGGATTCAACGGCTCCAAGTCTAGTCTGCAGAAAAAGACGTATAAAAGAAACAATCAGGGACCTCATCACTACAACACGGTTAAGAAATGGAGGCATTTTATTGAAGGCATAAAAGAAGTGCCTTAGATTATCTCTTTCAAAGGCGTTCTGGAGAAAATACCTTCAAAGGTCCATTGTTAGCAGGCACTTACGAAAAATGCCTCAAAAGATGCTCAATTGATGGCAATTTAAAAAAGTGCCGTGATATGGAATAGTCTACAGGCGTTTTGCAAAACGCCACTGGAGATTTAGATGCGTTTTTAGAGAACGCCGCAATTTACCAAAGCACGAGGGGTGTTTTGAAACTTGCCAGCACATGCTTTGAAGGCGTTCTTGAGGAAAACGCCTCGAAATCTCAGTTAGATTTCCAAATCAGTCCCTATTGGATGGAATATGTACGTCAATAGCCTTCCACTCGTGCGGCCCAGCTGGCCAGATATACTACTACATATAGAAGCTACTGTTTCTCTTTAAAACAAGAATAGGCTGGTGGAATGGTTTGCATTGCCTTAGAATCAACCTGAGGTCGCTGGCTCGAGTCACGCTATTGACATTTTTTTGCACCAGCCATTTGGCGCTTGAATACAACCACTAACTATTTAGTCCCATACCGCCTACCGAGATAAAATTTAGCCACTTTAAAAGGACAGCCACGTACTCTCTCGTAAGAATTCTCCAACATTAGCGAAAGTGACGCGTGATTTAGTTTAGCTTAATCATTACAGGGGACGGGAATGGCTCGGAAAAATGGTATTGAAATGTTGACACGTGGGACATGATTGGGCCAGCCAGCCCAGCGAAAAGGCCCGGCAAGTTGAGACGAGGTGTGGCTGGCCCGTTGCGTTATATGTGTGTGTTTGTTTTACGTACTAAGTCTAGTTTAAAGGCGTTTTGAAAATTGCCTGCAAGCACGGAGGCGTTCTTTAAAAATGCCCTCAAAGACCAGAGCATCGAAGGCATTTTTCAAAAATGCCTACATAGACCTTTCCCTTCGGGGTAGTCTAGCGTTTTTCTGAAACGCCTTGGTACATCTTTGAATGCATTTTTAGGCTTTTAAAGGCATTTTTTAATGCCTCCTAATATCTACTGTGTTGTAGTGCATCCAGCATAGACCGCATACTCGACCGTCCATGCCAAATCCATGGCACCCCAGATAAACCAGCCAACCATACCAACAGAGATTGCTGGGTTTCTAAGCAAGCCGGCAAGTTAAATGTCGAAAACAAGGAAAGGGGACCGTAGAGCAAGGAGGACGACGAGGAGCCCCTGCAACCAAACACAGGGGAACAGAAGAAGTTTCCCCTCAGGTCAAAATAGTGAACATGATATATGCTACACACATCCCCAAGAGGGAGTGCAAGCGCGCAGTCAGGGACATCTATGCGATAGAGCCAGTCGCCCCAAAATTCAATCCATGGTCATCGTGCCCGATCTCTTTTGATCATCGGGATCATCCGACCAGTATCCGTCATGGCGGATCAGCCGCACTAGTCCTAGACCTAATCATTGATGGATTCCTCCTGACGCGAGTCCTCATGGACGGTGGCAGCAGCCTCAATCTGCTCTATCAGGATATAGTGCGTCAAATGGGCATTAACCCATGATGGGTCAAGCCCATAAGGACTACCTTTAAAGGAGTCATACCAGGCGTAGAGGCCCGCTGTACGGGCTCAATCACATGAGAGGTTGTCTTTGGATCTCCGGACAACTTCCGAAGCGAGGAGTTAATCTTCGACATCGTCCCCTTTCGCAGCGGCTATCACACACTGCTTGGACGAACCGCATTTGCTCGATTCAATGCGGTACCTCACTACGCTTATCTCAAACTCAAGATGCCCAGTCCACGTGGCATCATAACAGTCAATGGAAATAAGGAACGCTCCCTCCATACAGGAGAGCGCACAACTGCCTTAGCAGCAGAAGTACAGAGCAGCCTTCTCAAGAAGAACCTTAATTCGGCGGCCGAGCCCCCGTACACCATTAAGAGAGTCCGGACTATCCTGCAACAAGACATCCCGGCTCGTCAAGAGCTTAACTAGCAATTTGGCCTCCGTCCCAGTCCCAATAAAACGGCAGCATTCGTACCGCGCGTACATAACTACGCACTTAAAATTCCATGGGCATCGATGGAGGCATAGCTAGCCCGTGATCCATGGTGCGGCTTGACCGACCCTGGATCCGCACACCTTCACTTTTTCTTTTTCATTTCGGGTTTTTCTCTTCTCGAGGCTTTTTCTAGTAACCTGATCATCGGACCGATCACGGGACGGACACACCAAGGAGGCAAGGAGCTTTGACGTACAAGGGAATCCCCAGGTGGTCTCTGCTAACGATGGCTATACCTGTTTTACATACCCGCGCGTAGCTCGCTCTTGGTCATGGCATGTCAAATAGCCTTACTTGCTTATCGCATTGCTTGCACATGTACACCTCGACGTATTAATAAAATTACAATGAAAAATATTTGGCAGCGTCAGCTTATTCCTTGATTTTTTCCTTACCTCTGTATTTGTCACTCATCGCACCCGTACACTCTGGTACGTATTACTTCGCCAGGGGCTTTATCGTGCCCAGCAATACGGCAACAAAGTCCGAACACTTTTTAGAGTACAGTTCGGCAACCCGAACTTATAACATTATATGCATCGACTCCGAATCATGTGTTTGGTCAATAGTTGGGTTGCCCGGCTCCTGTGCTTACTAACTTACGTTCTGCTATATCGGCTAGGGTAGTAAAGGGTGAACTACTGCGATTGTATCCCGGTTCTTCCGGACAAGCACCTCAGTAGAGAAAGCCAAAAACTGACTGTCATGATGCAGCAAGAGCTGGTCAGCTGTTCTAGAGGTTTCAAATCCTCAGAGATTTTTTTCCGCACGAGGAATCGGTTTTTATCCAGGTGTGTATAGCGCCCCTAGTTCGGCCTTCAGAATACCACGGGCTTCGCCAAAATTCTCATTGTCAAACTCCTATGGCTAAGTGAGGGCGATAAAATCCGTATAGTCTGATTGCCTTGTTCGTTGCGCTAAGACCTCCTTTAAGGACCAGAATGTGGAGTAAAGAGTGTTTAGATTTATCCCGAATGCCCCCATACTATCTATGTTGGGGAAGAAGCCGACGACTGGCTAACCCTCAGATTTCATAAATGGCCGCATAGGAGGTAAAATTTTAAGAGTCACAAGCACTGTATTACATAACGACCTTGTTTCATATTACAGGACAGGACAACATGAATGTTTTCATGGGAATATAACATCCTTCTCACATTGCTCCGCCACAAGGCGGGATCCCTCCAGGACACTATCAAAATATAGCTCGGGTCGGCGGTGCTCCTTGCCCTCAGGCGACCCCTCGGTCATCAGCTTCTTGGCATCCATCTTCGCCCAGTCATCTTGGCGCGGGCAAAGGCCATCCATGCAGCTTCAATGTAGACCGACCGCTTCACGACTTCAAGCCATGGGCAGACACCCACAAGCCGCTTCACAAGTCCGAAGTAGTTGCTGGGCATGGGCTTGGCAGGCCATAGTCGGACTATTAGGTCCTTCATGGCTAGCTTGGCCGCCTTGTGCAACTCGACCAGCTGTTTCAGCTGGTCACTGAAGGGCACCGGATGTTCTGGTCCATGGAATTGAGACCAGAACAGCTTCTTCATAGAACTCCCTTCTTCGGCTCTATAGAACTCAGCAGCATCTGATACACTGCACGGCAAATCCGTAAACGCCTCTGGAGAGCTCCAAATTCGGGTAAGTAAAATGAACGTTTCCTTCGTAGACTTGCTTTGCATAACGAAAGCCTTACCCGCGGCGATCTTCTTGGCCGCCTGGATTTCCTGAAGGGCGGTCTGGGCTTCGGCTCGGGCATCTTGTGCGCTCTGGCGGGCCTTCGCAAGTTCGGACCCTTGCGTCTTAGAATCACGCTCCAGGGACTCGTACTTCTTGACGGCGTCCTGGAGCTCTTGCTGGACCTCACTGATCCGGGCCTCGTGCTTCTCGCGCGCGACGCGTTCCTTGGCCGCTTTGTCCTCGGCCTCGGCTAACGCCTTCTTGAGGGCCGCCACCTTGGTCGTGGCCCCTAATAAAGTTCATGACACTTTGGTCAGCATGAACCATTCATCCTCCTAAATATACATGCAGGTTACTGCATACCTTGGATGTCCTCCATCTGCTTCTTCATGAGGCCGAGCTCTTTCTCGGCCGCTCCAGGTTCTGCTTCAGTCCAGAGACCTCCGTAGTATGAGTGGCAGCAGTCAACAGCGACGCCTGCTTATTCACATAGACATCTTATGTTAGACTCCTACGAAAATTATTTTGATCCTTTGTTCGGCTTTTCCTTTCCAGACACCGAACAGAGCATCAGGGGCTACTGTCTACACTATGATATTCTCTCTACAATTACATTACTTACCTCAAAACCTGTTAGAAGGCTAGCACAGGCTTCAGCCAGTCCACTTTTGGCGGACAGAACCTTCTCAATCACCGCACCCATAAGGATACGGTGTTCATCCACAATGGAAGCACCTCGCAGCGCTCCCAGCAGATTAGCCAGTGCCTCTGATTGGACAGAGATCACCGGTGGAACAGGCACACGTCCTCCTTTTCAAGGAAGGCTGCTCGCTTGACTCCGGAGCCATGTAGGTCTCCAGAATGGTATCCGGCTGGGGGCCGAATTGAACTTGGCCCCCACCACCAGTCCCCATGGGGGCTTTTCCCCCATGTGTCCGACGACCGAGGAGTCATCCTTTGGCGCCACCCGGCGACCTCCGGAACCTCTCTCTGACCTGACAAGGTCCTTTGGGACACCACCTCGTCATCACCCTTGGCCGAGGGAGAGTGAGAGGGCGGCGGTGACACGCTGGCCATCTCCTTTGAATCCAGCAAACCTCCTGTTGAGGATCGCGGGGAGCTGTCGCGGTCCGGACTGCAATAGCATAATTTAAACATATTAATATTACAAAGTGGAAAGGACAGACATTTGGACGTGCATAAGGTACTTGCGAGGTAGCCCGAGGCTTGGTTCGGGGGGGGGGGGTCGGTCCGGACTGCTATCGACATCCCACGCGGAGTTATCCGCGAGGGAGCCCTTCCCCCTCATGGGAGCCTTCGCCTCCAGAGTTGGGGAGGCCCCCTTTTCTTCCTTCCCTCCTTAGGGGGAGTCGTTTTCCTCCTCCTCTTCACCGTGGTCTCCGGCGGCCGAAGAGTGAGTCTCGTCTCCGGACGTCACATCCGAAGCACCTTTTCGGCGAAGGCCACTCCTGGCCCCTTTGGCCATTTTCTTGGACTTCTTCTCCGGCACATCATAAGGCACTAGAAACAACATCTTCATCTGAAGTGGGGTTTCTTGGTCTTCGGGTAGCGGAGCCGGATAGTTAATCCGCCCCGCTATATCGACCCAGGCCTGAAAAATTGATAGGAAGGCTTAAACTCCTTCCTCAAAATATGCCAGTAGAGGGTATACCTTGAAAACATGAAAGAACGTACCGAATTGGCTTGGCATTTTAAGCTGAGCCCGCGATCCTCGGTCGTGGGCGGTGGTGTCTCCCTGGCCTTGAAGAGCACTTTCCAGATGTCTTTGTGGGTCGTGCCGAAGAGCTCTAGTAGCGTCTAGTGCTTGGCTGGATCAAACTCCCACAAATAGCAAGTCCGGCGTTGGCACGGAAGGATCCGGATAATGAGCATAACCTGGATCACGTTGACTAGTTTGATCCTCTTGGTTATCATGTTCTGGACGCACGTCTGGAGCCCAGTCAGCTTGTTCGAAGAGCCCTAGGTTAGGCCCTTCTCTTGCCAGGAGGTGAGCCGCATCGGAGCTCCGGATCGGAATCCGGGGGCCGCCGCCCAGTTGGTGTTGCACGGCTTGGTGATGTAGAACCACCCGACTGCCACCCCTTCACCCTCTCCACAAAGGAGCCTTCGGGCCAGGTGACATTGGGCATCAGCCCACCATGGCGCCTCCACACTGTGCTTGTTGGCCGCTCACCACCTTTGGCTTCACATTGAAGGTCTTCAGCCATAGGCCGAAGTGAGGTGGGATACGGATAAAGGCCTCGCACACGACAATAAATGCCGAGATATTGAGGATAGAGTTGGGGGCTAGATCATGGAAGTCCAGCCCATAGTAAAACATCAATCTACAGACAAACGGGTAGAGAGGGAATCCCATCCCGCGGACGAAATGTGTGAGAAACACCACCCTCTCATGGGGCTCTAGGGTAGGGACGATTTGTCCCTTGGCCGGGAGTCGGTAAACATCCCCTTGGCCAGGTATCCGGCCTCCCGAAGCTCCTTGATGTCCTCCTTCTTGACGGAGGGAGGCCATTCACTTGCCTCCAGATCCGGATCTGGACATGATTGGAGTGCTTTCTCGGGCGGAGAAAGCTAGAGCTTGGGCACTGGAGCTCGAGTATGGATGGGCAGAGGAAGGAGAAGGAATGGGAGAAGAAGAGGGAGTCCTTATCTCCTTATAAAGGCAGTGAATATCGAACACCTCCCCACTCGCCTTAAACCTCGCCTACTCCTAAGGGCTGTGTTCCGGAGCTTGTTCCGGAGCTCCGCCATAAGAGGGCCATCATCACAGAGGGCTTCTACATCATCCTAGCCTCTCCGATGAAGTGTGAGTAGTTTACCTCAGACCTTCGGGTACATAGTTTGTAGCTATATGGCTTCTTCTCTCTTTTTGGATCTCAATACAAAGTTCTCCCCCTCTCTTGTGGAGATCTATTCGATGTAATCTTCTTTTGCGGTGTGTTTGTTGAGACCGATGAATTGTGGGTTTATGATCAAGTTTATCTATGAACAATATTTGAATCTTCTCTAAATTCTTTTATGTATGATTGATTATCTTTGCAAGTCTCTTCGAATTATCAGTTTGGTTTGGCCTACTAGATTGATCTTTCTTGCAATGGGAGAAGTGCTTAGCTTTGGGTTCAATCTTGCGGTGTCCTTTCCCAGTGATAGTAGGGGCAGCAAGGCACGTATTGTATTGTTGCCATCGAGGATAACAAGATGTTTTTTATCATATTGCATGAATTTATCCCTCTACATCATGTCATCTTGCTTAAAGCGTTACTCTGTTCTTATGAACTTAATACTCTAGATGCATGCTGGATAGCGGTCGATGTGTGGAGTAATAGTAGTAGATGCAAGCAGGAGTCGGTCTACTTGTCTCGGATGTGATGCCTATATACATGATCATACCTAGATATTCTCATAACTATTCTAAATTCTGTCAATTGCTCAACAGTAATTTGTTCACCCATCGTAAAATACTTATGCTCTTGAGAGAAGCTACTAGTGAAACCTATGGCCCCCGGGTCTATCTTCCATCATATTAATCTTCCAACACTTAGTTATTTTCATTGCCTTTTCTTTTACTTTGCATCTTTATCATAAAAATACCAAAAATATTATCTTATCATATCTATCAGATCTCACTCTCGTAAGTGACCGTGTAGGGATTGACAACCCCTTACCGTGTTGGTTGCGAGGATTTATTTGTTTTGTGTAGGTGCGAGGGACTCGCGCGTAGCCTCCTACTGGATTGATACATTAGTTCTAAAAAACTAAGGGAAATACTTACGCTACTTTGCTGCATCACCCTTTCCTCTTCAAGGGAAAACCAACGCAGTGCTATAGAGGTAGCACCCGCCTTGCAATGCCGAAGACAGATCTACGCGCCGGATACCTTGTCACTGAAGCCAGATTCAGGGGCTACCGAGGGAGTCTTGGACTAAGGGGTCCTCGGGCGTCCGATCTGTTAACTATGGGCCGGACTGATGGGCTGTGAAGATACGAAGACCGAAGACTGCATCCGTGTCCGGATGAGACTCTCCTTGGTGTGGAAGGCAAGCTTGGTGACCAAATATTTAGATTCCTTTCTTTGTAACCGACCCTGTGTAACCCTAGATCCTCCCGGCGTCTATATAAACCGGAGGACTTAGTCCGGAGGGGGGGGGGGGGAGAGTCATGACTATAGCCATACAAGCTAGACCTGTAGGGTTTAGCCATTACGATTTCATATTCATCAATATCAATCAAGCAGGACGTAGGGTATTACATCCATAGAGAGGGCCCCAACCTAGGTAAACATCATGTCCCATGTCTCCTATTACCATCGACCTTAGACGCATAGTTTGGGACCCCATACCCGAGATCTGCTGGTTTTGACACCGACACCAACCGATCCAAGTACCGAACGCACGACACCTCCGTGATCTGCACATATTCAGCTGGTGATATCCCTCGAACTCTTGATCCATTTGAGGCTGAGGGAGAGTTTCGTCAGCACGATGGCGTGGTGACGGTGATGATGATGTTACCGGTGCATGGCTTCACCTAAGCACTACAACGATATGACCGAGGTGTTAACTATGGACGGGGGCGCCGCACACGGCTAGGAACAATTGATGTGTGTTCTAGGGGTGCCCTCCCCATGTATATAAAGGAGGGAGAGGGAGGGAGGCAGCCTAGGGCGCGCCCAAGTAGGAGGAATCCTACTTGGGCCCCTAGTCCAATTCGGCCCCACCTTACCATATTTGGACAAGGGGGAAAGGAAGGAGGGGGAGGGGAAGGAAGTAGGAGTCCTACTTCATACTTTCCTTTTCCTCCTCTCCTTTTCCTTTCTCCCCACGTGGCTGGCCCTATAGGGGGCGCACCAGCCCCTTGTGTGCTGGTGTGTTCCCTTACTTGGCCCATTAAGCCCATATCTTTGTCGGGGTTTGCCCGGAACCCCTTCCGGTGCCCAGTATCACCCGGAACACTTCCGATGTCCGAATATAGCCTTCCAATATATGAATCTTTACCTCTCGACCATTTAGAGACTCCTCATCATGTCCGTGATCTCATCTGGGACTCCGAACAATCTTCGGTACATCAAATCACATAACTCATAATACAAATAGTCATCGAATGTTAAGCGTGCAGACCCTACGGGTTCGAGAACTATGTAGACATGACCGGCACACATCTTCGGTCAATAACCAATAGCGGAACCTAGATGCTCATATTGGCTCCTACATATTCTACGAAGATCTTTATCGGTCAAACTGCATGACAACATACGGTGTTCCCTTTGTCATCGGTATGTTACTTGCCCGAGATTCGATCGTCGATATCATCATACCTAGTTAAATCTCGTTACTAGCAAGTCTCTTTACTCGTTCCATAATGCATAATCCCGCAACTAACTCATTAGTCACATTGCTTGCAAGGCTTATAGTGATGATCATTACCGAGAGGGCCCAGAGATACCTCTCCGATACACGGAGTGACAAATCCTAATCTCGATCTATGCCAACTCAACAAACACCATCGGAGACACCTGTAGAGCATCTTTATAATCACCTAGTTACGTTGTGACATTTGATAGCACACAAGGTGTTCCTTCGGTATTTGGGAGTTGCATAATCTCATAGTCAGAGGAACATGTATAAGTCATGATGAAAGCAATAGCAATAAAACTAAACGATCATTTATGCTAAGCTAACGGATGGGTCATGTCCACCACATCGTTCTCTAATGATGTGATCCCGTTCATCAAATGACAACACATGTCTATGGTTAGGAAACTTAACCATCTTTGATTAACGAGCTAGTCAAGTAGAGGCATACTAGGGACACTCTGTTTGTCGCTGTATTCACACATGTACTAAGTTTACGGTTAATACAATTCTAGTATGATTGCATGAATAATAAACATTTATCATGATATAAGGAAATATAAATAACAACTTTACTATTGCCTCTAGGGCATACTTCCTTCAGTCTCCCACTTGCACTAGAGTCAATAATCTAGTTCACATCGCCATGTGATTTAACACCAATAGTTCACATAATCATGTGATTTAACACTCTATAGTTCACATCGCTATGTGACCAATACCCAAAGGGTTTACTAGAGTTAATAATCTAGTTCACATCGCCATGTGATTAACACCCAAAGAGTACTAAGGTGTGATCATGTTTTGCTTGTGAGAGAAGTTTAGTCAACGGGTCTGCCACATTCAGATCCGTATGTATTTTGCAAATTTCTATGTCTACAATGCTCTGCACGGAGCTACTCTAGCTAATTGCTCCCACTTTCAATATGTATCTAGATTGAGACTTAGAGTCATCCAGATCGGTGTTAAAGCTTGCATCGACGTAACTTTTTGTCACCTCCATAACCGAGAAACATTTCCTTATTCCACTAAGGATAATTTTGGCCGCTGTCCAGTGATCCACTCCTGGATTACTATTGTACCCTCTTACCAAACTCATGGTGAGGTACATAATAGGTCTGATACACAGCATAACATACTTTATAGAACCTATGACTGAGGCATAGGGAATGACTTTTCATTCTCTTTCTATTTTCTGTCGTGGTCGGGTTTTGAGTCTTTACTCAACTTCATACCTTGCAACATAGGCAAGAACTCCTTCTTTGACTGTTCCATTTTGAACTACTTCAAAAACTTGTCAAGGTATGTACTCATTGAAAAAATTTATCAAGCGTCTTGATCTATCTCTATAGATCTTGATGCTCAATATGTAAGCAGCTTCACCGATGTCTTTCTTTGAAAAACTCCTTTCAAATACTCCTTTATGCTTTCCAGAAAATTCTACATTATTTCCGATCAACCATATGTCATTCACATATACTTATCAGAAAGGCTGTAGTGCTCCCACTCACTTTCTTGTAAATAGAGGCTTCACCGCAAGTCTGTATAAAAATATATGCTTTGATCTACTTATGAAAGCGTAAATTCCAACTCCGAGATGCTTGCACCAGTCCATAGATGGATCGCTGGAGCTTGCACATTTTGTTAGCACCTTTACGATTGACAAAACCTTCTGGTTGCATCATATACAATTCTTATTTAAGATATCCATTAAGGAATGTAGTTTTGACATCCATTTGCCAAATTTCATAAAATGTGGCAATTGCTAACATGATTCGGACAGACTTTAAACATCGATACGAGTGAGAAAATCTCATCGTAGTCAACATCTTGAACTTGTAAAAACCCTTTTCGACAAGTGATCTTTGTAGATAGTAACACTACTATCAGCGTCTGTCTTCCTCTTGAAGATCCATTTATTCTCAATGGCTCGCCAATCATCGGGCAAGTCAATCAAAGTCCATACTTTGTTCTCATACATGGATCCCATCTCAGATTTCATGGCCTCAAGCCATTTCGCAGAATCTGGGCTCATCATCACTTCCTCATAGTTCGTAGGTTCGTCATGGTCTAGTAACCTGGCTTCCAGAACAGGATTACCGTACCACTCTGGTGCGTAATGTACTCTGGTTGACCTATGAGGTTCGGTAGTAACTTGATCTGAAGTTTCATGATCATCATCATTAACTTCCTCACTAATTGGTGTAGGCATCACTGGAACTGATTTCTATGATGAACCATTTTCCAATTCGGGAGAAGGTACAACTATCTCATCAAGTTCTACATTCCTCCCACTCACTTCTTTGGAGAGAAAATCCTTCTCTAGAAAGGATCCATTCTTAGCAACAGATAACTTGCCTTCGGATTTGTGATAGAACGTGTACCCAACAGTTTCCTTTGGGTATCCTATGAAGACGCATTTCTCCGATTTGGGTTCGAGCTTGTCAGGTCGAAACTTTTTCACATAAGCATCGCAACCCCAAACTTTAAGAAATGATAGCTTAGGTTTCTTGCCAAACCACTGTTCATATGGTGTTGTCTCAATGGATTTTTAGACGGTGCCCTATTTAACGTGAATGCAGCTCTCTCTAATGCATAACCCCAAAATGATAGTGGTAAATCAGTAAGAGACATCATAGATCGCACCATACCTAATAAAGTGCGGTTACGACGTTCGGACACACCATTACGCTATGGTGTTCTAGGTGGCGTGAGTTGCGAAACTATTCCGCATTGTTTCAAATGAAGACCAAACTCATAACTCAAATATTCACCTCCATGATCAGATCGTAGAAACTTAATTTTCTTGTTACGATGATTTTCCACTTCACTCTGAAATTCTTCGAACTTTTCAAATATTTCAGACTTATGTTTCATCAAGTAGACATAGCCATATTTGCTCAAATCATCTGTGAAGGTCAGAAAATAACGATGCTCGCCACAAGCATCAATACTCATCGGACCGCATACATTAGTATGTATCATTTCCAATAAGTCTGTCGCTCGTTCCATTGCTCCAGAGAACGGAGTCTTAGTCGTCTTGCCCATGAGGCATGGTTCGCAAGCATCAAATGATTTATAATCAAGTGATTCTAAAAGTCCATCCGCATGGAGTTTCTTCATGCGCTTTACACCAATATGACCTAAACGGAAGTGCCACAAGTATATTGCACTATCATTATCAACTTTGCATCTTTTGGCATCAATATTATGAATATGTGTATCACTACGATCGAGATTCAATAAACCATTTATATTAAGTGTATGACCATAGAAGGTTTTATTCATGTAAACAAAACAACAATTATTCTTTGACTTAAATGAATAACAATATTCAAATAAACATGATCCAATCATATTCATGCTCAACACAACCACCAAATAAAATTTATTTTAGGTTCAACACTAATCCCGAAGGTAAAAGGAGTGTGCGATGGTGATCTTATCAACCTTGGAATCATTTCCAACACACATTGTCACCTTGCCCTTAACTAGTCTCTATTCATTTTGCAACTCCTATTTCGAGTTACTAATCTTAGCAACTGAACCGATATTAAATACAATGGGGTTACTATGAACACTACTAAAGTACACATCAATAACATTTATATCAAATATACTTTTTTTGAACATTAAAATATCGGGAGAGGCTCCTACTGTTGCTTTATTAAATGAAAGGGCAATTACAATTTACATTTTGTACAAGCCAAAGGGCTAACCAGTAAAAGAAAGAGAAGGCTACATTTTATACACAGGTGTTTTGGTGTAACACCAAGTCTTGAATCATGCCTAGGATAAAAGTATTGGTGTCCCCTTTTGTGCTGAAAGTTAGAATTTCTAGATCTTTCTTGAACATCCTCAACCAGCCCAAGTGTGATGCCACCTCCCCATCAAATAGCACTTTATTTCTTTGTTTCCAGATATTCCAAGATGCAAGAATAGTGATTTCTTTGAATGCAGGCCTGTGCCAGGAATTGTGAGATGTATCAAACATTATCTGGATATTATTGTCATCCCCCCATTGAACTCCAATAGTTTCCCAGCACCTGTTGGCAAATTGACACTCATAGAAGAGGTGTTTGTTTGTTTCTAGCTCACCCCTGCTGCACATTATACAAGAATGATCTTCTCCAATATTAAAGTGTATTCTTAGGAGCATATCTCTCGTGTTAACCCTGTCCATCAACATGAGCCAAGCAAAAACTTTGTGCCTCATTATGCATTTATATTTCCATATTGAAGTTATATAGCTTGGGGCTTCTACATTTCTGAAGAGGAACTTGTAGAACTTTCTGGGTTTGTATTGTGTATCTTCCCAACATAAAATCCATTCGTCGATGCCCATTTGCTGTAAAGTCATAGTGTTGATCACTGGCATGATGTCATCAAGTTCCGATCTTGCTTCAATAGACAAGGGTAGATGGAACAGAGTGGCTGGATCTGGATTGGAGTGAAATTGGGCCAATGAAATGTCTTCATCTTGGTCATATGAGAAGAGATGATTATGAGTAGTAGAGAGGACTGTACCCCCTGCCATAAATCTTTCCAAAAAAGCATAGTGTCACCAGCTCTGGGTACGCATATCGTGATGCCTCTGTATATATTCATTAAAGAAAAGACATATTTCCACCAAAAAGACCCACAAGCTGATTTTGCGTGAGGCACACCCTGATCATAATCTGTATTCCAAATTAGCATGACCCAAGGATCATCCACTTTGTGAATGAACTTGTGAAGGCATTTGAGAAGTAACGCTTTGTTTTGTGCCTTGAGATCAAGAACCCCTAAGCCACCTTTTTTCTTTGGGCGGCAGACCAAATCCCACACTGCCAAAGAATGTGTTTTAGCATCACGCTCAATTTCTTTTCTCCATAGACAGTGGCGTCTTGCCCGATCAAATATGTCAATCAATTTCAACGGGAGATTGAGGACACACATGGCAAATGAGAGTAGAGATGAGAGTGCAGAATTAATAAGTTGCACATGCTCACCATAAGATGACCAGATGGCCGTACCAGTTAATCTTCTTTCAATTTTGTCCACAAGGGGCATTAATTCTTTTATCGTTGGCCGTGCGGTACCCACCGGGAGTCCCAGGTACGTGAATGGCATGTTTCCAACTTGGCAACCAATTTCCAAAGGTAGTTGTCTTGCTTTCTCATCATTAACATTAATGGGCATCAATTGTGATTTTCCATAATTTATTTTTAACCCAGTTGCCCTAGCATAGGAATCAAGAATCGCTTTAGTGGTATACAATTGGTCAACATCAGCCGGCAGCACAATGATTGTGTTGTCAGCATATTGAATAACCGGATATTGTTCTGATGCAGGTTGCTCAATTGGTAACTGTATGTGTCCTTCCTCCCAAGCTTTGTTGATTAATGATTGTAGTAGGTCCGCTGCGATGACAAACAGAAGAGGAGAGACTGGGTATCCTTGACGAACAACTCTTTTACTCTTGAATTCTTTGCCAGGCACTCCATTTAAAAGAACCGACGATGTTCCAGATTCCAGGAGCATTTTTATCCACATGCACCAACGATCATCAAGACCTTTGCACTTGAGAATATTGAGAATTAAATCGTGTTCCATTGTATCGAAAGCTTTCTCAAAGTCTAGCTTTAGAATAACAATTTCTTTCCTGGATTGTTTACATTGGTGTATGTATTCGAAGGCCCATCCCAAGCAATCTTGAATTGTGCGGGATTTGATGAATCCGTACTGGTTGCGGTGGACAATTTTCAAAATCCATTTTTGCAATCTTTCAGCTAGAATTTTGGTCAAGACTTTGAGCACACAATTAAGGAGGGATATCGGCCAATAATCATTAACTGTTTCAGGCGTACCTTTCTTAGGAATACGTGTTATCAATGAGGTATTAAGTGTCAGGGGGATGGACCCCGGGCAAGCAACAGAACCCGAATCTTCTTCAAAAAACAACAGGGTCAGCACTGCCCCTCAATACCGGCACGCGCTTGGCCGGGTTGCTCGACCCAGCCAAGCCCCGCAAGCCGGCCAGACTAGCCGACCCGGCAAGACATGTCGACTCGGCCTCAACAACTAGCGCAAGACAGCCGAACCCGACACGACCAAAGCTTCCTCAACAAGATAGCACCACCCGTGGCGTGCTACGCAATCCAGCCGCGGGTCAGCACCCGTCCCATCCAGGCCGTGCGATGGGACAAGGCTCCAATCAATGATGACCGAGGCAACAGTGCCTCGCCCATGCCTCTGGTCAGTAGGTACGTAGCAACAGTGCTCCTAACCTACCCGCTGACGAAGGCCGGCGTGGCTACAATGCCCTCGCCCCCGCCGCTGACAACAGCAAGTGGCGACTTGATGGAGAGCACTATACACGACTCGACTCGGCCATGCCATGACGATTGACAAGACAGCGCAGAGTCCCCCTAGGTGGGGCCCGCACCTAGGGGAAGCCGGCGAACCACAAGCCCTCAGCGGGCCCCAGCCTGGGTCCCCGGACACCGACACTATGGACCCACCAACTTGTAACATTACCATTGTACCCCGAGGGTTGACCTATAAAACCCCCCAGGAGCCCTCATGCAGAGGGAGAGGAGAGGGAGAGAGAGAGAGAGATATATAGACACACCAGAGAACTCATTCCATCACACTCGCCAAGTTAGTAACACCCAAGGAGAGGGAACTGCCTAAGCCTTGGCCAGTTTCCTTCCTCTTCCATACAGCTCCAGGAGCGACATTGTACTATCGATCATCCAACAACACTCGGCAGGACTTGGGATATTATCTCTCCGGAGAGCCCCGAACCTGGGTATGTCCGGCGTCCCGCGCCCGCTCATGCCAACCTCGCCTCTGGAGCCCACCAGCGCCCTCGAGCCTCCTCCTCTCTTTAGCCATCCCTTGGCATCTGCCGTGCGCCCACCACGACAGTTGGTGTTGTGCCTAGGCTAATCTCATTCAGCGTAGAAGTAGTCTTGCATTTCTGTTTCTGAATAAGGCTGTGCATGGTCGGGGTGTGACCTGCGCACGCACGCATGTAGTGGAGGGCCGCACTTAGCGCGCGCCACTCCTTTCCTTTTTTCTCCCCCGGTCGTTGGCTTGAGCTATGAGACGCAGTAGCTGGACAGAGCGGCAGTTGCGGATCATGGCAGCGCGACCGGGAGGTAGTTAGCTTCTTTGTAGCATCAAAAGGAATGAGAACAGAACAGAAAAGGCTGCGCAGTTAGTGGCGGCAAAAACAGACTCTCTCGCTCTCGCGTTCATCCTCCCTCTCGCTCTCTGATTCTCCTCGTTCGATCGTGTGCCTCGACAACGACAATTGGCATCAGAGCTACGTGGTGTTCGATCCACTCTCCGGTGGCCGGCGGTGTCCGATCCGCGGCGTACCATGTCAGACACCGATTCTGAGAAAGGGCAGAGCAAGGGTGGGACGAAATCGCCACCGGAGACGCCACTGACCACGGCGCCAGTGGCGCGCCTGACGGGCGGCGGGAGTGATGAGCTGCGCGTCATCGAGCGAGTAGTGCGGGAGAGCGAGACCTCTACATCATCCATGGTTCTCACCCGCACCAACTACATGGAGTGGTCCCTCGTCATGCAGGTCAAGCTTCAGGTGGCCCGCGTCTGGTCTGCGGTGATCAACGACGGCGCCGATGAGCATGACGACCGACACGCACTGCAGATCATTCTCACCGGCGTGCCGCCGGAGATGATCCGTGTCTTGGCCGCGAAGGACTCGGCCAAGAAGGCCTGGGAGACGATCAAAACTCTCCGCATGGGCAGTGAGCGCGCGCGCGAGGCAAAGGCGCAAGTGCGTCGCCGGGAATTTGAGGATCTTCGCTTCAAGGAGGGCGAGTCCGTTGAAGATTTCGCGCTGCGGCTCTCCGGCCTCGTCACCGATCTCGATCTGTACGGTGATCCGGTGACAGAGCACAAGGCCGTCCAGAAGTTCCTTCGTGTCGTGCCACGCAAGTACCGGCAGATGGCTATGGCGATAGAGTCTCTCATCGACCTCAAGACCATGACGATCGAAGAGCTCACTGGGCGTTTGTCAGCGTGCGAAGATCACTATGATCTGGACGACACGGCGCAGTCTGGCGCGCGCCTCATGTGCACCTCTGCAGAGTGGGACGCGCGCGAGCGGCAGCTCGGCTCTGGCGGCCGGTCATCAGGCGGCAACAACAACAAAGGCAAGTCGCCTGGGAAGAACAAATTCCAGGGTGGTGGCAAGGCGACACCACCGAGCGCAGGTGCAAGCGGATCCGGCGGCTCCGGTGGAAAGAAGAAAGGCAAGTGCCACTATTGCAACAAGCCGGGCCACTGGAAGAAGGAGTGTTACTCCAGAATCAAGGATGAGGAGCAGAAAGGCAAGCAGGAACAGGCGAACCATTCCCAAGTCAACGCAGAGCACGATCAGGGCCTATACATGGCTGTGGTCACAACTGTGGACACCACACATCTCGCGGCGCCCCAGCACGTGTACCTCAATGAAGAGAAGGTCATGCCCGTCCCCTCGCCGGAAGGGGTGTGGTTCTTCGACACCGGGGCCAGCAGCCATATGACGGGCGATCGGCACGTTTTCTCTTCACTTGACGAGACGGTGCACGGCTCAGTGAGGTTCGGCGACGGCTCGGTCGTGGCCATCCGCGGGCGAGGCAGTGTGGTGTTTCGCTGTCAGGGCGGCGAGCAGCGCGCGCTCACCGGCGTCTTCTTCATCCCCAGCCCACGGACGAACATTGTCTCTGTGGGACAATTGGACGAGGCCGGCTGCATCATCAACATTGCTGACGGCGTCATGGCCGTCCTGGACCCGGCGCGGCGCGTGCTGGCGCGCATCAAGCGCTCTGGGAATCGCCTGTACACCGGAGTACTCACCATTGATGTGCCGGCGTGTCTGATGGCGCAGGGGGACGATGCAACATGGAGATGGCATGCTCGTATGGGGCATCTTCATTTCCGTGCGCTCCGGACCATGTCCACGAAGCAGCTCGTGCGTGGCATGCCAGTGATCGATCGCGTGGCGGAATACTGTGACGGCTGCGCTCTGGGAAAGCAACATCGAGCATCGTTCCCACAGGCCACGGCGTACCGAGCCGAGCGCAGCCTAGACCTTGTGCACACGGATTTGTGCGGACCGATCACTCCAACGACTCCGGGAGGTAACAAGTATTTCTTGCTTGTGGTAGATGATTACAGTCGCTATATGTGGTTAGAACTCCTAAGGTCCAAGGACGAGGCGTACTCACGCTTCAAGAAAATCAAAGTGATGGCCGAGGCTGACGGCAACTGCAAGCTGCGCGCGTTCAGGTCAGACCGCGGCGGCGAATTCAACTCCATCGAGTTCAGGGAGTACTACGAGCAGAGCGGCATCAGGCATTTCACCACCGCGCCATACACGCCACAGCAAAACGGCGTCGTCGAACGTCGGAACCAGACGGTGGTGGAGATGGCCCGGTGCATGATGAAGAGCATGGGGATGCCGGCGTTCTTTTGGGTAGAGGCGGTGAGAACGGCCGTGTATCTGCTAAACCATGCGCCGACCAGAAGCCTGGAGGGTGTCACGCCCTATGAGGCGTGGCACGGCCATAAACCCAATGTGCAGCACCTGCGCACGTTTGGGTGCACGGTTCACGTGAAACGCGTCAGCACCGGGATCACCAAGCTCAGTGATCGATCGACACCTATGGTGTTTGTCGGCTATGAGGAGGGCTCCAAGGCGTACCGAGCATACGACCCAGCAACCAAGAAGGTCCAGGTAACACGTGATGTTGTTTTCGAGGAGAACAGACCATGGACATGGAACAATCAGGGCACGAGCGCGGTCACCACCGCGCCAGCCACCTTCACTGTGGTCTACACCACGGAGAACGGTGTCCAGGAGGTGGACAGCGGGTCGTCCGCCCTGCCGGTCACGCCACGTCCAGCGGCGACACCCTCTACACAACCCTTGGGGACGCCGTGATCGACTGCTGTCGCCACGCCAGTGGTGAGCACGCCGGACTCGTTGCAGTCCGGGCCATCGACGCCCACGGACTCGTCAGGTGGCGAGAGCACACCTCCATCCCATGACTCCAGGCACGACGTGCCTATGGGGCAGCTAGTGCGCTATCGGAGTTTCACGAGCGTGCTGGAGGAAACAGAAGACCAGGCAGTGCGCGAGCAGTTTGAGCGCTGCCTACTTGTGCGCTGCCTGTTCAGCGCTGAGGAGCCGCGTGACGTTGGCGAAGCGCTCCCTAGCAAGGCGTGGAAGGGTGCCATGGACGTCGAGATACAGTCCATCATCGACAACAAGACTTGGGAGCTTGCTCAGCTGCCTGCTGGACACAAGGCTATCGGACTGAAGTGGGTTTATCGTGTTAAGCGTGATCCTGCAGGAAACGTCGTCAAGCACAAGGCTCGCCTCGTAGCAAAGGGGTACGTACAGCGCCAGGGGGTGGATTTTGAGGAGGTTTTCGCTCCGGTAGCTCGCATGGAGACAGTACGACTTCTTCTGGCCCTGGCTGCACACTCCGGCTGGGAAGTTCACCACATGGACGTGAAATCAGCCTTTCTAAATGGCGATCTCACTGAAGAGGTTTATGTTGCTCAGCCGCCGGGGTACGAGGTCGCCGGCAAGGAGGAGAGTGTGCTACGCCTTTACAAAGCACTATACGGACTGCACCAAGCTCCACGCGCCTGGTATGCAAAACTAGATGAATCTCTGGCAGCTCTTGGGTTCATACGCAGTCCCTTGGAACATGCAGTCTACAGACGCGGCAATGATCACTCGTACCTGCTGGTGGGGGTCTATGTGGATGATCTGATTATCACTGGCACTGATGCAGCAGACATAGCCTCGTTCAAGGAGCAGATGCAGCAACTTTTCAAGATGAGTGATCTGGGCAAGCTGAGCTACTACCTGGGCATAGAAGTGGAGCAGAACAGCAGCGGCATCACACTCTGTCAGAAAAGCTATGCTGAGAAGATATTGGAGATTGCAAATATGGCGGGCTGCAATAGCTGCCACACGCCCATGGAGTGTCGCCTCAAGCTGAAGAAAGAGGACGACGGTGAGCCCTTCGACGCCACTCTGTATCGCAGGGTGATTGGAAGCCTACGCTATCTGGTGAACACCCGGCCTGACATAGCACATTCTGTCGGGATCGTCAGCCGGTTCATGGAGAAGCCTAGCACACATCACTGGGCTGCAGTCAAGCAGATATTGAGGTATGTGAAGGGCACCAAGCACTATGGATGCAGCTACAGGAGAGGTCAGGGTGTGGCCAAACTGCTCGGGTTCAGTGATAGCGATCACGCCGGTGATGTCGGCGATCGCAAGAGCACTTCCCGGCATGTCTTCTATCTGGGCAAGAACCTGATCACCTGGAGCTCTCAGAAGTAGAAGATAGTTGCACTTTCTTCAAGTGAGGCGGAGTACGTGGCCATCGCAGCAGCAACCTGTCAAGGGCTGTGGTTGAGCAGGCTGTTGGGAGATATAACCGGAGCTGCTCCTGCGAGGTTCAGGCTCCAGGTGGACAACAAATCTGCTATAGCTTTAAGCAAAAATCCAGTACATCATGATAGCAGTAAACACATTGACGTGAAGTTCCATTTTGTCAGAGATTGTATGGACAAGGGGCAAGTGGAGATTGATCATGTGAGCACGCAGGACCAACTGGCCGACGCACTGACCAAGGCACTCAGACGGGTTCACTTCATCGAGATGAGGCAGAGACTTGGCGTGGTGGGCATGGCGCAATGAGATTAAGGGGGTGAAATGTTGTGCCTAGGCTAATCTCATTCAACGTAGAAGTAGTATTGCATTTCTGTTTCTGAATAAGGCGTGTGCATGGTCGGGGTGTGACCTGCGCACGCACGCATGTAGTGGAGGGCCGCACTTAGCGCGCGCCACTCCTTTCCTTTTTTCTCTCCCGGTCGTTGGCTTGAGCTATGAGACGTAGTAGCTGGACAGAGCGGCAGTTGCGGATCATGGCAGCGCGACCGGGTGGTAGTTAGCTTCTTTGTAGCATCAAAAGGAATGAGAACAGAACAGAAAAGGCTGCGCAGTTACTGGCGGCAAAAACAGACTCTCTCGCTCTCGCGTTCATCCTCCCTCTCGCTCTCTGATTCTCCTCGTTCGATCATGTGCCTCGACAACAACAATTGGCACCCACCATGGGGCAGCTCGAGGAGCTGGCCGGGAGCATGCTTCAGACGGGACCCTTTTCCTACACCGACGAGTCCATCGCGCTGGCAGACGACGTCATTGGCGCGCTCGCCGCCTCCTTCACCGCACTGTGCATCTCCGATGCGTTCGGGACCGACGAGTACCCCAGCGAGGTGCTCAGCTACTCCGACTCTCCCCTCTCCCTCGGTGGCGGCGTCCCCGTCGGGGCAGTGGAGGTTCATGTGGAGGTCTTTGCTACCAGCGACGGTGTCTCCTCCTCGTCAAGCGAGACGAGGAAGGCCGCCGAAGCCAGGGCCGCGGCGGAACGGATCGAGCCGTCCGATCCGTTGCACGCTGCAATGCGGAGCTTCCGCATCCCCATCAGCACCGACATCGACGCCACCAACGTCGCTGAGGCCCGAACCCAGCTCGAGGAAAGGTGCCAGCAGCTGCTGGACCTATCCGAGACGCTCGCCGCCACCCAGCGTCGCCTGGACGCCGCTCAACTGGTGCGCAATGCCACCTACGGATTCACGCCCGCCGCGGCCGGCCCAAGCCGGGTCGCCGATGTGCGTGCCCGGGAAGGAGCGATCGGCCGGGCCCTCGGCTCTGTCCCAATCGTCTACGAGGCCCTAGTGAGAACATGCACGCCACCCAGGCAGCCGCAGCCGCCCTGGACCAGCTCGCGGGTGAGGAGCTGAAAGAGCGCATCGGGCGGATGCGCGAACTCCTCCACACCGCCAACGCCCAAAATGACCGCCTCAACCAGCTCGCCAAGCCGACGGGATCCGGCTCCGCCTGCCTTGGCCGGTCCGGTGAACTTCTGCACACCGCTTCCTCGCCACCCGGTGAGGCGCACTCTGGCCGAACCCGGACTCGGCGCGACCCGGCCGCTACAGCCGCCGATGGATTGGGCGACGAGCCCGTCCTAGAGATCCAACGCGGACCCGGCCAGCACGGCCGGTGTCCGGCTCCAACCAACCCGCCCCCCATGGCCTGGCCGCAAGTCGACTCGGCCCGCACGCCATCGACGATGCCGACGCTCGCCACCGCCTCGATCAGCTCGCTCACTCCCTGGAGATGGAGGAGAGCGGCACTATCGGGCCGGCGTGCTTCAGGCCCCTCATCCGGGAGGAGCCTTTTCCCAAAGGATTCATGCTCCCCCGCGACACCCCCAAGTACAACGGGACGGTGAAGCCAGAAGACTGGCTCACCGATTACACCACGGCCATTGGCATCACCGGTGCCAATCGTCGTCTCGCAATGCGCTACGCACCGCTCATGCTCCAAGGGTCAGCCCGCACATGGTTGAAAAGCCTGCCGACGGGCAGCATCAACACGTGGGTGGACTTCGAGGAAGCCTTCATCCGCAACTTCACGGGGACCTACAAGCGACCCGGCCGCCCTAGCCAGCTCGCCATGTGCGTGCAAGGGCCTACGGAGACCGGCCGCGAGTACCTCGCATGCTGGACCGAGCTCTGGAACAGCTGCGAGGGCGTCCGTGCGATCCAGTACTTCGTCAACGGGTGCCGAGATGGAACCCTCCTCAATCACAAGCTCTTACGCTCCGAGCTGACCACCATGGCCGGGCTCATGGTGACGGCGGACAAGTACGCCAACGCCGACGCTGCCATGAAGATCCAGGTGGCGCTGGATGAAGTCGGCAAGGCGAAGCCGGTTCCCCCTCCAAAACCGGCCGGCGAAAGCAGCTGACAGCAGTGTCACCAGAACAACAAGCGCAAGGCCGACTAGCCGGCACCGCTCGTGACAACCAGCTCGTCGCGGCCACCGAGCCCGCGGCGGACCCGACGGCGAAGTGCCGGCAAACCGACAAGACGGCATGGCAACCCGCCATGAGCTTCGAGCAAATGCTCGACGCCCCCTGCAAGCACCACAGCGGCACAAGACCCTCCATGCACACGCTTCGGCAGTGCGCCATCACCAAGCGCATCATGAGGGGCGACGTCCCGCCCCCTCCGGCTCAGGCTCCGGGCGCTGGACAACCGCCACCTCCAGCTGGCGGCGCGATGCGCGACGATGCCTACCTGGACCAGAATGCGGCCTACATCGTATTCACCAGCCTCGGCGATGACAAGCGCAGCGAGCACCTCCTTCGGCAGGAGGTGAACACCGTCGTCCCGGCCAAGCCAGAGTTCATGCATTGGTCGGATCGCCCGATCACCTAGACCCGGGAGGATCACCCGGCAGTTATGCCAAGTTCGGGTGGTTATGCCCTCGTCCTCAACCCCACCATCGTCGCGCGTCGCACATGCAAGTTCTCCCGAGTCCTCATCGACGGCGGCAGCAGCATCAACATCCTCTACCGCGACACGATGACCAAGCTCGGCCTCAAGGCTGAGGACCTGGAGCCGACCCGGACGATATTTCACGGCATCGTGCCCGGCCTCTCCTTCTCCCCATTGTTCGATTCCGGCTAGATGTCCCGTTCGGTGACAGCTGCCACTTCTGGCGCGAACCGATCTGGTTCGAAGTGGTGGACCTGTCCAGTGCGTATCACGCGTTGCTGGGCCGGCCCGTGCTCGCCAAATTCATGGCGGTTCGCCACTACGCGTACCTGAAGATGAAGATGCCGGGTCCCAAGGGCCTCATCACCATCACCGGCGATTACCGCAAGTCCTTGGAGTGCACCCGAGACGGCGCCAAGTTGGCCGAGTCGCTGGTCATTGCCGAGGAGGGGCGCCAGCTCGACCGGATCGTCGCCTTGGCAGGCGAGGCCTCTGCCGCGTCGATCCCGACCTCGGACCCGGCCGACGAGAGGCTGCCTTCAATCCCTCCAAGGAGATCAAGAAAGTGAAGCTCAACCCAGAAGACCCCAGCTGCAGCAAGTACGTTGTCGTAGGCTCCCGCCTCGACAGCAAATAGGAAGGCGAGCTCGTCGACTTCCTCCGTGAGTATCGGGATATCTTCGCATGGACCCTCAAGGACATGCCGAGTATCCTGAGGAAGTACGCTGAGCGCAAACTTCACATCCGCAAGGACGCCAAGCCCGTCCGTCATCCTCTACGATGATTTTCCGAAGAGAAGAGAAGAACCATTGGTGAAGAGGTCGCCAAGCCTCTAGCGACCGGCTTCATAATGGAAGTGTTTCACCCCGAGTGGCTGGCCAAGCCAGTCCTCGTCCCGAAGAAGAACAAGACCTGGCACATGTGTATTGACTACACCAGCCTCAACAAGGCCCGTCCCAAGGATCCGTGATAACCCACAAGTATAGGGGATCGCAACAGTTTTCGAGGGTAAAGTATTCAACCCAAATTTATTGATTCGACACAAGGGGAGCCAAAGAATACTCTCAAGTATTAGCAGCTGAGTTATGTATGGTTTCTGCTTTCTTTTAATAAATTGTTGTGGGGTGTAAGCCCTGTAGTCTTCATGGTCAAAAAAAGTATTAGCAGCTAAGTTGTCAATTCAACCACACCTGGAAACTTAGTAGCTGCAGCAAAGTATTTAGTAGCAATGTAATATGATAGTACTGGTAACGGTAACAAAAGGTAACGGTAGTAAAAGCAATGTTTTTGGTATTTTGTAGTGATGATAGCAATAGCAATGGGAAAGCAAATAAGCGAAGAACAATATATGGAAAGCTCGTAGGCAATGGATCGGTGATGGAGAATTATGCCGGATGCGGTTCATCATGTAACACTCATAACCTAGGGTGACACAGAACTAGCTGTAGTTCATCAATGTAATGTAGGCATGTATTCCAAATATAGTCATACGTGCTTATGGAAAAGAACTTGCATAACATCTTTTGTCATACCCTGCCGTGGCAGCGGGGTCCTTACGGAAACTAAGGGATATTAAGGCCTCCTTTAGTAGAGAACCGGAACGAAGCATTAACACATAGTGAATACATGAACTCCTCAAACTACGGTCATCACCGGTAAGTATCCCGATTATTGTCACTTCGGGGTTAACGGATCATAACACATAATAGGTGACTATAGACTTGCAAGATAGGATCAAGAACAGTCATATATTGATGAAAACATAATAGGTTCAGATCTGAAATCATGGCACTCGGGCCCTAGTGACAAGCATTAAGCATAGCAAAGTCATAGCAACATCAACAAAACTAACTCGATTACATGATAGATGCCATCCAACCCATCACCGTCCAGCAAGCCTACGATGGAATTACTCACGCACGGTGGTGAGCATCTTGAAATTGGTGATGGAGGATGGTTGATGATGATGATGGCGATGGATTCCCCTCTCGGGAGCCCCGAACGGACTCCAGATTAGCCCTCCCGAGAGGTTTTAGGGCTTGGCGGCGGCTCCTTATCGTAAAATGCGATGATTTCTTCTCTCTGATTTTTTCTCCCCGCAATACAATATATGGAGTTGGAGTTGGAGTCGGAGAGGCAACAGGGGGCCCACGAGGTAGGGGGCGCGCCCTACGGGGGCAGGCGCACCCCCACCCTCATGGACAGGTGGTGGCCCCCCTGGCCTTCATCTTTTGTAGGTATTTTTCATATTTTCTGAAAAGTTGCTCCCTGAAGTTTCAGGTCATTCTGAGAACGTTTGTTTCTGCACATAAATAACACCATGGTAATTCTGCTGAAAACAGCGTCAGTCCGGGTTAGTTGCATTCAAATCATGCAAGTTGGAGTCCAAAATAAGGGCAAAAGTGTTTGGAAAAGTAGATACGACGAAGACGTATCAATCCGTTCCCCCTCCCGCGGATCGACCAAGTCATCGACTCGACCGTCGGGTGTGAGCTCCTGCCCTTCTTGGACACTTACTCCGGCTACCACCAGATCAAGCTGGACCCGGCCGACGCCCTGAAGACGTCCTTCATCACGCCCTTCAAGGCGTATTGCTACGTCACCATGTCGTTCGGCTTGAAGAACGCTGGCGCCACCTTCTAGCGCTGCATGCAGAAATGCCTGCTGTCGCAACTCGGCCGCAATATCCACATGTACGTGGACGACATCGTGGTGAAGACCAAGCAACACCTCACGCTCCTCGACAATTTGAAGGAAACATTCGCCAACCTCCGCGAATACAAGGTCAACCTTAACCCGAAAAAATGTGTCTTCGGCGTTCCGGCCGGAAAGCTACTCAGCTTCCTCGTCTCGGAACGCGGCATTGAGGCGAACCCGGAAAAGATCAAGGCCATCGAGCGCATGCGCAAGCCAGCTGGGCTGCGCGATGTCCAGAAGTTCACGGGGTGCTTGGCCTCGGTCAACCAGTTCCTAAGCCGGCTGGGCGAGAGGGTGCTGCCCCTGTACCAACTGATGAAGAAGACAAGCCCGTTCAAATGGAACGACAAGGCAGACGAGGCCTTCCAAGACCTCAAGCGCATGCTCTCGACTGCGTCAGTCCTGGCCGCGCCGACCGACAAGGATCCGCTATTGCTCTACATAGTCGTGACCCCGCGGGCGGTCAGCACGGTGCTGGCGGTCGAGCAACCGGAGTAGGGCAAGATCCAAGCCGTCCAGCGCCCAGTCTACTATCTGAGAGAAGTGCTCTCCAACTCCAAGCAGAACTACCCGCACTACCAGAAGATGTGTTACGGCGTGTACCTCACCGCCAAGAAGCTGAAGCAATATTTCCAAGAGCACGTTGTCACCGTGGTCAGCACGACGCCTATCAGAGAAATCATTGGGTGCCGGGACGCCTCTGGCCTGGTTGCCAAGTGGGCAATCCAGCTAGCCGGCCACACCATCCTCTACGAACCCCGCACCTCGATCAAGTCTCAGGCCCTGGCCGACTTCCTCGTCGACTGGACCAAGACCCAGTACTTGCCACCGCCTCCCGATTCGACGCACTGGCGCATGCACTTCGACGGGTCCAAGATGCAACTCGGCTTAGGAGCCGGCATCGTACTGTCATCCCCGAAGGGCGACCGGCTCCACTACGCGCTCCAGATCCACTTCACCGCCTCCAACAACGTCACCGAGTACGAAGCCCTTGTGCACGGCCTTCGGCTTGCCAAGGAACTCGACATCCGACGCATCCTGTGCTACGACGACTCGGACCTGGTGGTACAGGAGTGCTCCGGCGAATGGGACGCCCGTGACTCCAACATGGCAAGCTACCGCTTCCTTGTCCAGAAGATGTCCGGATCCTTCAAGGGTTGCGAGTTCCTCCATGTCCCACGCGCGGAGACTGAAGCAGCCGACACGATCGCCAAGATCACGTCGTCACGACAAGCCATCCCATCCGGCGTCTCCCTCGAGCACCTGCGCAAGCCGTCCGTCAAGCCATCACCGGACTCCGAGTCTATCCACGTTCCAGACAACCCGGCCGCACCTCAACCCAGCCCGGGGACTGCTCAACCCGGCCCGGGGACTGCTCAGCCCAGCCCGGGGACTGCTAAACCTGGCCCAGGGGCTGCCCAGCTCAACCCGGCCACCATCGTCCCAGACCCGGCCGTCGCCATACCCGACCCGGGGACTGCTCAACCTGCCTCGGGGGCTGCCGACTCGGAACCCACCCTGGTGGCTGTCCTTGCCGTGGTTACGGCTCCATCTTGGGCCCTCCCAATATCAGAATTTTTGGAGAACGGGGTTCTCCCCATGGAAGAGACTGAAGCTCGGCAAGTGCAGCGTCGGGCATCCACCTATAGCATCATCAACAATGAGCTCGTCAAGCGCAACTCCACCGGTGTGTTCCAGCGCTGCGTCAAGCAGGAACGGGGCATCGACATCCTCCGTGACATACATCAGGGCGAGTGCGGGCACCACGCCGCATCACGATCCCTGGTGGCCAAGGCGTTCCGCCATGGTTTCTACTGGCCCACGTCCCTCGAAGATGCCGAGTTGCTCGTCCTTAGGAGTGAGAGATGCCAGGGCTTCAGCAAACGCAGCCACCAGCCGATGTCAGCACTCCGCACCATACCGATCGCCTGGCCCTTCGCGGTCTGGGGACTCGACATGGTGGGACCCTTCAAAACCGCTCGAGGCGGCATGACGCACTTGCTGGTGGCAGTGGAAAAATTTACCAAGTGGATCGAGGCAAGACCAATCAAGAAACTGGAAGGGCCAACAGCCGTCCGGTTCATCAAAGACATAGCGGTGCGCTACGGCATGCCAAACAGCATCATCACCGACAACGGCACCAACTTCGCCAAGGGCGCGCTCGAACAATACTGCTCCGTCTCCGGCATGCACCTCGACCTGACCTCCGTTGCGCATCCGCAGTCCAACGGGTAGGTCGAGCGGGCCAATGGACTCATCCTGTCCGGCATCAAGCCGCGACTCGTCGAGCCACTCATCCGCTCACTCAGTAGCTGGCTCGACGAGTTACCAGCCGTTCTCTAGAGTCTACGCACCACGCCGAATTGGTCGACCAGGTTCACCCCGTTCTTCCTCGTCTACGGAGCCGATGCCGTCATCCCGACCGATGTCGAGTTTGACTCGCTGCGCGTTGCGATGTACACCAAAGCCGAAGTCAGAGAAGCCCGCGAAGATGGCGTCGACCTGCTCAAAGAAGCACGCCTCCTGGCTCTCAGTCGCTCGACCATCTATCAGCAAGGCCTGAGGCACTACCGCAGCAAGAAGATCAAGCCCCTCGTGTTCCGCAAGGGCGACCTCGTCCTCCGACTCGTCCAAGAGCAGGCAGGACGGCACAAGTTGTCCCCTCCATGGGAGGGCCCATTCATCGTGAGCAAGGCCTTGCGCGACCGCAACGACTACTACCTCATCAATGCGCGCAAGTCAAGGAAGCACAAGAAGGACACCGCCGGCGAAGAAACAACCCGGCCGTGGAACGCGGAACTCCTCCGCCCGTTTTATAGTTAGCCGCACGAGCGTATGTATCGTCGCCTTTTGTAAACGCATGAAACTACGGGGTTCCCGAACAAGACTCGGGGGCTGCCTTTTGCCGACCAATTTATTTTGTCACTGTTTCCTTCCATCACTATACCACTGAACCCGACCAGCGGTCTGACTCGCTCGACCCGGGGGCTCGGGGGCTAGCCGGCTCGGTCGCCACCCCGCCGCCTTACTTGCTGATTCCTGATAAAGTTAGGATGCCGCGGTCCCCCACGTCGCCCTAAAGACACAGATCCAGCTTTGGCTGTCGGCTGGCAAGAACAACGGGCCAAAGCTCCTTTACGCTTCATACACTAAGTCAAAGGCTGCCGGGTCGATCAACCCGACCCACCATTCATCAAATGAACAGCCGCACGACCGGCTGCTTGCCAACCGGCTTCGCCGGATTGCCGCCAGCCGGCCCAGTGGGTGTTTCGCTCGCGCCCAAATGTTTTGAGGGACCCAAGTCCTGCGCACACCTCTCAAAGAACCAAGCTCCTTGTCACGGACCGGAGCCTCGGCCGTC